>NC_056735.1:209423339-209608339 GCF_019279795.1 Protopterus annectens
AGGATATATTATAAGAAAAAAGGAAAAATTATGATTGGGGGCAGGGGGATTAAATTATGATTAGCCCAGTTGGAAAAAGTAGGGGTTAGGGGGGGGTAGGATATTTATGTTGAAAAGTTTGGATAAAATTATGATTGGGGGCACAGGGATAAGTTATATTAAAAATTTTAAGGATATAATGTATAGAGTTAAGGCAGGGCTATGGAGTATAGTTATGATTAGCACACATGATTAAGGATATAATGTATAGAGTTAGGGGCAGGGCTATGGAGTATAGTTATGATTAGCACACATGATTAAGGATATAATGTATAGAGTTAGGGGCAGGGCTATGGAGTATAGTTATGATTAGCACACATGATTAAGGATATAATGTATAGAGTTAGGGGCAGGGGTATGGAGTATAGTTATGATTAGCACACATGATTAAGGATATAATGTATAGAGTTAGGGGCAGGGCTATGGAGTATAGTTATGATTAGCACACATGATTAAGGATATAATGTATAGAGTTAGCGGCAGGGGTATGGAGTATATTTATGATTAGCACACATGATTAAGGATATAATGTATGGAGATTGGGGTAGGGCTATCGACTATAGTTATGATTAGCACACATAATTAAGGATATAATGTATAGAGTTAGCGGCAGGGGTATGGAGTATAGTTATGATTAGCACACATGATTAAGGATATAATGTATAGAGTTAGGGGCAGGGCTATGGAGTATAGTTATGATTAGCACACATGATTAAGGATATAATGTATAGAGATAGGGGCAGGGCTATGGAGTATAGTTATGATTAGCACACATGATTAAGGATATAATGTATACAGTTAGGGGCATGGTTATGGAGTATAGTTATGATTAGCAGACATGATTAAGGATATTATGTATAGAGTTAGGGGCAGGGGTATGGAGTATAGTCATGATTAGCACACATGGTTAAGGATATAATGTATGGAGTTAGGGGCAGGGCTATGGAGTATAGTTATGATTAGCACACATGATTAAGGATATAATGTATAGAGTTAGAGGCAGGGCTATGGAGTATAGTTATGATTAGCACATATGACTAAGGATATAATGTAAAGAGTTAGGGGTAAGGCTATGGAGTATAGTTATGATTAGCACACATGATTAAGGATATAATATGTAGAGTTAGGGGCATGTGCTATGGAGTATAGTTATGATTAGCACACATGAGTAAGGATATAATGTATAGAGTTAGGGGGAGGGATATGGAGTATAGTTATGATTAGCACACATGATTAATGATATAATGTATAGCGTTAGCGGCAGGGGTATGGAGTATATTTATGATTAGCACACATGATTAAGGATATAATGCATGGAGTTAGGGGCAGGGCTATGGAGTATAGTTATGATTAGCACACATGATTAAGGATATAATGTATAGAGTTAGGGGCAAGGCTATGGAGTATAGTTATGATTAGCACACCTGATTAAGGATATAGTGTATAGATTTAAGGGTAGGGCATAGGAGTATAGTTATGATTAGCACACATGATTAAGGATATAATGTATAGAGTTTGGGGCAGGGCTATGGAGTATAGTTATGATTAGCACACATGATTAAGGATATAATGTATAGAGTTAGGGGCAGGGCTATGGAGTATAGTTATGATTAGCACACATGATTAAGGATATAATGTATAGAGTTAGGGGCAGGGCTATGGAGTATAGTTATGATTAGCACACATGATTAAGGATATAATGTATAGAGTTAGGGGCAGGGCTATGGAGTATAGTTATGATTAGCACACATGATTAAGGATATAATGTATAGAGTTAGGGGCAGGGCTATGGAGTATAGTTATGATTAGCACACATGATTAAGGATATAATGTATAGAGTTAGGGGCAGGGCTATGGAGTATAGTTATGATTAGCACACATGATTAAGGATATAATGTATAGAGTTAGGGGCAGGGCTATGGAGTATAGTTATGATTAGCACACATGATTAAGGATATAATGTATAGAGTTAGGTGCAGGGGTATGGAGTATAGTTATGATTAGCACACATGATTAAGGATATAATGTATAGAGTTAGGGGCATGGGTATGGAGTATAGTTATGTTTAGCACACATGATTAAGGATATAATGTATTGAGTTGGGGACAGGGGTATGGAGTATAGTTATGATTAGCACACATGATTAAGGATATAATGTACTGAGTTATTGGCAGGGTATGGAGTATAGTTATGATTAGCACACATGATTAAGGATATAATGTATTGAGTTAGGGGCATGGGTATGGAGTATAGTTATGATTAGCACACATGATTAACCATATAATGTATAGAGTTAGGGGGAGGGCTATGGAGTATAGTTATCATTAGCACACATGATTAACGATATAATGTATAGAGTTGAGTTAGGGGCAGGGCAATGGGTATAGTTATGATTAGCACATATGATTAAGAATATAATGTATAGAGTTACGGGCAGGGCTATGGAGTATAGTTATGATTAGCACACATGATTAAGGATATAATGCATAGAGTTAGGGGCAGGGCTATGGAGTATTGTTATGATTAGCACAAATGATTAAGGATATAATGTATAGAGTTAGGGGCAGGGCTATGGACTACTTTTATGATTAGCACACATGATTAAGGATATAATGTATTGAGTTAGGGGCAGGGCTATATAGTATAGTTATGATTAGCACACATGATTAAGGATATAATGTATAGAGTTAGGGGCAAGGCGATGGAGCATAGTTATGATTTGCACACATTATTAAAGATACAATGTATACAGTTAAGGGCAGGGCTATGGAGTATAGTTATTATTAGCACACATGATTAAGGATATAATGTACAGAGTTAGGGGCAGGGTATGGAGTATAGTTATGATTAGCACACATGATTAAGGATATAATGTAAAGAGTTAGGGGCAGGGCTATGGAGTATAGTTATGGTTAGCACACATGATTAAGGATATAATGTATTGAGTTAGGGGCAGGGGTATAGAGTATGGTTATGATTAGCACACATGATTAAGGATATAATGTATAGAGTTAAGGGCAGGGTTATGGGGTATAGTTATGATTAGCACACATGATTAAGGATATAATGTATGGAGTTAGGAGCAGGGGTATGGAGTATAGTTATGATTAGCACACATGATTAATTGTATTATGTGTAGAGTTAAGGGCATGGCTAGGGAGTATAGTTATGATTAGCACACATGATTAAGGATATAATGCATAGAGTTAGGGGCAGCGCTATTGAGCATAGTTATGATTAGCACACATGATTAAGGATATAATGTATGGAGTTAGGGGCAGTGGTGTGGAGTATATTTATGATTAGCACACATGATTAAGGATATAATGTATAGAGTTAGGGGCAGGGGCATGGAGTATAGTTATGATTAGCACACATGATTAAGGATATAATGTATAGAGATAGGGACAGGGCTATGGAGTATAGTTATGATTAGCACACATGATTAAGGATATAATGTATAGAGTTAGGGGCAGGGGTATAGAGAATAGTTATGATTAGCACACATGATTAAATATATAATGTATAGAGTTAGGGGCAGGGCTATTTAGTACAGTTATGATTAGCACACATGATTAAGGAAATAATGTATAAAGTTAGGGGCAGGGCTATGGAGTAATGTTTTGATTAGCACACATGATTACGGATATAATGTATAGAGTTAGGGGCAGGGCTATGGAGTATTTTTATGATTAGCACACATGATTAAGGATATAATGTATAAAGTTAGTGGCAGGGCTATGCAGTAAAGTTATGATTATCACACATGAATAAGGATATACTGTATAGAGTTAGGGGGAGGGCTATGGAGTATAGTTATTATTAGCACACATGATTAAGGATATAATGTAGAGAGTTAGTGGCAGGGCTATGGAGTATTGTTATGATTAGCACACATGATTAAATATATAATGTATAGAGTTTGGGGCAGGGCTATTTAGTACAGTTATGATTAGCACACATGATTAAGGACATAATGTATAAAGTTAGGGGCAGGGCTATGGAGTTAAGTTATGATTAGCACACATGATTAAGGATATAATGTATAGAGTTAGGGGCAGGGCTATGGAGTATTTTTATGATTAGCACACATGATTAAGGATATAATGTATAAAGTTAGTGGCAGGGCTATGCAGTAAAGTTATGATTATCAGACATGAATAAGGATATAAAATAAAGGGTAAAAGAGGTAGCGGAGAAGCAGAACACAGCAGGAGACAGTCAATAATCCTTGTAGAATAATCCACGATACAGCATGCAAATGTAGCAGTCCTCAAAAAGTCCTCAAAAAGATGGTTAAAAGCTTTTATTAACAGAAGAGTGAGCGCTTTCACCTATAACAGGCTTCTTCAGACTCAAGACATATTGTGTAAAATAGCAATAGTATATATATCATAAAAATGGCGCTAAAACCTAACTAGCTATCCAATAGATAAATTAACTATCTAGGTGTATTCAATTACAATAACGAACGAATTAACAAAGTCATTAAAAACTCTCTGCAGAGAAATGTTGAGAAATATTAAAAACTCTCTCTTAAGAAATATATGATTATATACATTTACTGTATTGTGTTATAATTAACTAAAAAGGTAATGACAAACAACTACACAAAATGTCAGTGTATTCAGAGAAACTTATGGAAATAGCATAAAAATATGTAACTTTAAAATGTAGCACATCACAGATAAGGCAATAATACATGGATTATATATACCAGGTTGAACATGTGAGTCATTTATAGACTTTTAGTCGTCTCATTTTCAAGAATGGTCTCACAGACAGCTTCATATTCAGGCCAGGAGGAATATCTGACCTGAATCTCATAATCCAGAAATTTTCTCTCCCCTCTGTGTGTGTCCTGATGTCACCTCCCCTGCTATTAACTTGAATGATCTCTAGAATCCTAAAATTGAATATATGTGAGGGACCACACTCTAGTACATGTCTGGCTAAGGCATTAGTTTTATGTTCAGACCTAATACTATAGAGATGTTCTCTTATACGGTCCCTGAAAGTCCTGTTAGTCTTGCCTACATAGAAAGACTGACAGGTAGAGCAACAGGCAAGGTAAACTATATGTGTTGACATACAATTCCCAGATGCTTTTAAAAAATATGAATGACCAGTAACTGGGTGTATGAAGATGGGATCTGTGTTAATAAAATTGCAAAAATTGCAATGTCCACAACAATGTGTACCATTAGGTGATATGGTTGATGCTGAAGCAATCGGTGCCCTGTCACATAATAATCTTTTGAGGTTCTTCTTATTTTTAAAAGTGAAAGTAGGTTTATCACCCAGAATATCTCTAATGTGGGGGTCTACCATTAGTACATTCCAATGATCTCTAACCACTTCTTGAATACAATGGACATCAGTGGTATAAAAAATGGAAAAGGACGTCTTCCTCGGTACTGTCTCTTTAATTGATATTGTTCGATCAGTATTAACATTAAGGTATTGCTCAGAAAAATACGGAGCAGCACTATCCAATCTAAGATCTGGTATAGCTACAATGCTGTGGTTAATGTCTTGTGAAGTGTAGCCTCGTTGTAATAGTCTACATTGCAAAGTTGTCATATCCCGTTGGAACCCAGGGTCAGTAGGATTATATCTGGAAGCCCTGGTAGCCTGCCCTTTAATAATGTTACGAAAAACATAGGGGGGATGCATACTTAAACGGTGTAATAAAGTATTCATGTGACAGGGTTTCCTGTATACTCCTGTGTTGATCATCCCTCCAGGTAATTTCTCAACAAAAACATCTAAAAAGGGGATCTTGGTGGTTGATGTTTCATAACTAAAGCTCAAATAGGTAGTAGATGTATTAATAGTGTGGATGAAATCCAGCAGATCATGATAGTCACCTTTCCATAAAAGGAATAAATCGTCCACAAAACGTCTATAGAATGAAACATTTTCAACGAAGGCTGGTAGGCAAAACATATATTCATGTTCCCACTCAGCCATGAACAGGTTGGCGTAGCTATTGGCACAAGAAGTGCCCATAGCTACGCCATCCCTCTGTAAAAAACATTTCCCTTCGAAGTAGAATATGTTATTGTAGAGTACAAGATGTAACAATGTAGACAATAAACTAATGGTGAGGTCACTGTGGGTAGACTCACGTGTTATATAACGTCTAACCATATCTATACCTACTTGATTTGGTATGACAGTGAATAAGGATTTAACATCCATAGTTACTAAGATATAATCAGTGTCCATATGTTGTTCCTTCAGATGTTGGTAAAGATCTAACAAGAACTGTCGTGTGTCCTTGAGAATATATCTATTCTGATCGACAATGGGTCTAAGATTGTTCTCTATAAAAATGGATATTGATTCTGTAACCCATCCCCTTCCTGCCACTATCGGTCTCAGGGGTGGATCCAATGTGTTCTTATGTATCTTGGGAAGACCGTGAATCAATGGAAGAGTAGGGTTAGGTACATCTAAAAATAAAAAGAGATCATTATCTATCAATTTACTATGAAGTAGATTCAAAAGTTAATAAAAGCTTTTAACCATCTTTTTGAGGACTTTTTGAGGACTGCTACATTTGCATGCTGTATCGTGGATTATTCTACAAGGATTATTGACTGTCTCCTGCTGTGTTCTGCTTCTCCGCTACTTCTTTTACCCTTTATTTTATATTCATTTTGGTTGAGAAGCGGTTTACTCCGAATCATTCTTTATCTAGATATGAATAAGGATATACTGTATAGAGTTAGGGGGGGGGGCTATGGAGTATAGTTATTATTAGCACACATGATTAAGGATATAATGTAGAGAGTTAGTGGCAGGGCTATGGAGTATTGTTATGATTAGCACACATGATTAAGGATATAATGTATAGAGTTAGGGGCAGGGCTATGGAGTACAGTTATGATTAGCACATATGATTAAGGATATAATGTATAGAGTTAGGGGCAGGGTTATGGAGTATAGTTATGATTAGCAGACATGATTAAGGATATAATGTATAGAGTTAGGGGCAGGGCTATGGAGTATAGTTATGATTAGCACAGATGAATAGTAATATATTGTATGGAGTTAGGGATAGGGCTATGGAGTATAGTTATGATTAGCACATATGATTAAGGATATAATGTGTAGAGTTAGGGGCAGGGCTATGGAGTATAGTTATCATTTGCACACATGATTAAGGATATAATGTATAGAGTTAGGGGCACAGCTATGGAGTATAGTTATGATTAGCACACATTATTAAGGATAAAATGTATAGAGTTAGAGGTAGGGGTATGGAGTATAGTTATCATTAGCACACATAATTAAGGATATAATCTACAGAGTTAGGGGCAGGGCTATGGAGTATAGTTATGATTTGTACACATGATTAGGGATATAATGTATAGAGTTAGGGGCAGGGTATGGAGTATAGTTATGATTAGCACACATGATTAAGGATATAATGTATAGAGTTAGGGGCAGGGCTATGGAATATAGTTATGATTAGCACACATGGTTAAGGATATAATGTATAGAGTTAGAGGCAGGGCTATGGAGTATAGTTATGGTTAGCACACATGCTTATAGAAATAATGTATAGAGTTAGGGGCAGGGCTATGGAGTATAGTTATGATTAGCACACATGATTAAGGATATAATGTATAGAGTTAGGGGCAATGCTATTAAGTATAGCTACGATTAGCAGACATGATTAAGGATATAATGTATAGAGTTATGGGCAGTGCTATGGAGTATACTTATGATTAGCACACATGATTAAGGATATAATGTATAGAGTTAGGGGAGGGCTATGGTGTATAGTTATGA
Organism: Protopterus annectens; assembly: GCF_019279795.1. NCBI lineage: Eukaryota > Metazoa > Chordata > Ceratodontiformes > Protopteridae > Protopterus > Protopterus annectens. The sequence continues at coordinate 209,431,182 of NC_056735.1, forward strand.
TTAGCACACATGATTAAGGATATAATGTATAGAGTTAGGGGCAGGGCTATGGAGTATAGTTATGATTAGCACACATAATTAAGGATATAATGTATAGAGTTAGGGGCAGGGCTATGGAGTATAGTTATGATAACCACACATGATTAAGGATAAATGTATAGTCTTAGGGGCAGGGCTGTGGGATGTAGTTATGATTAGCACACATGATTAAGGATATAATGTATAGGGTTAGGGGCAGCGGTATGGAGTATAGTTATGATTAGCACACATGATTAGTAATATAATGTGTGGAGTTAGGGGCAGGGTTATGGAGTATAGTTATGATTAGCACACATGATTAAGGATATAATGTATAGAGTTAGGGGCAGGGCTCTGGAGTATAGTTATGATTAGCACACATGATTAAGGATATAATGTATAGCGTTAGGGGTAAGGCTATGGAGTATAGTTATGATTAGCACACATGATTAATGATATAATGTATAGAGTTAGGGGCAGGGGTATGGAATATAGTTATGATTAGCACACATGATTAAGGATATAATGTATAGAGTTAGGGGCATGTGCTATGGAGTATAGTTATGATTAGCACTCATGATTAAGGATATAATATATAGCGTTAGCAGCAAGGGTATGGAGTATATTTATGATTAGCACACATGATTAAGGATATAATGTATGGAGTTAGGGGCAGGGCTATGGAATATAGTTGTGGTTAGCACACATGATGAAGGATATAGTGTAGAGAGTTGGGACAGTGCTATGGAGTATAGTTATGATTAGCACATATTTATGGATATAATGTATAGAGTTAGGGGCAGGTCTATGGAGTATAGTTATGATTAGCACGCATGATTAAGGATATAATGTAGAGAGTTGGGACAGTGCTATGGAGTATAGTTATGATTAGCACACATGATTAAGGATATACTGTATAAAGTTAGGGGCAGGGCTATGCAGTATTGTTATGATTAGCACACATGATTAAGGATATAATGTATAGGTTCAGAGGTTCATAGGTTCATACTAGGCTATCTGCCCTAGGGCATTTATAAGCCTAGCCAAAGTGTGTTTGGTTTTCGCCACCCATTTTAAATTAATTTTGCTATGCCCTTTTTTGAGGTTAGTACACTGTGCCTCTGTCTAACAGTGACACAGAAGTGATACGCGGGGTAAACCTACAATCTTCCATCCACTCATCAAGATTCCTCTTGAAGAGAGTCAATGAGGGACTCTGCCTAACCTGGACTGGGATTTTATTCTAGAGTGAAGGGAGCCTCTGGGTTATGAATCTGTCCCTCCAGAATGTCCTATTTATTTCAGTGCTGAGGTTCAAGTCTCTCGAGCGCGTAGTTCAATGGGATTTGGATTTTCTGAGGTGCAGCATGTCAATTAATTCTGGGTTGGACATGACTTTATACGGCAGGCCCAGAGTATAGAGTTAGGGGCAGGGCTATGGGGTATAGTTATGATTAGCACAGATGATTAAAGATATAATGTATAGAGTTAGGGGCAGGGCTATGGAGTATAGTTATGATGAGCACACATGATTAAGGATATAATGTATAAAGTTAGGGGCACGGCTATGGAATATAGTTATGATTAGCACACATGATTAATGATATAATATATATAGTTAGGGGCAGGGTTATGGAGTATAGTTATGATTAGCACACATGATTAAGGATATAATGTATAGAGTTAGGGGCAGGGCTATGGAGTATAGTTATGATTAGCACACATGATTAAGGATATAATGTATAGAGTTAGGGGCAGGGCTATGGAGTATAGTTATGATTAGCACACATGAGTAAGGATATAATGTATAGAGTTAGGGGCAGGGTTATGTAGTATAGTTATAATTAGCACACATGATTAAGGATATAATGTATAGAGTTAGGGGCAGGGCTATGGAGTATAGTTATGATAACCACACATGATTAAGGATATAATGTATAGAGTTAGGGGCCGGGGTATGGAATATAGTTATGATTAGCACACATGATTAAGGATATAATGTATAGAGTTAGGGGCAGGGTTATGTAGTATAGTTATAATTAGCACACATGATTAAGGATATAATGTATAGAGTTAGGGGCAGGGCTATGGAGTATAGTTATGATAACCACACATGATTAAGGATAAATGTATAGAGTTAGAGGCAGGGCTACGGGGTATAGTTATGATTAGCACACATGATTAAGGGTACAATGTGTAGGGTTAGGGGCAGGGGTATGGAGTATAGTTATGATTAGCACACATGATTAAGGATATAATGTATAGAGTTAGGGGCAGGGCTATGGAGTATAGTTATGATTAGTACATGTGATTAAGGATATTATGTATAGAGTTAGGGGCAGGGGTATGGAGTATAATTATGATTCGCACACATGATTAAGGATATAATGTATGAAGTTTGGGGCAGGGCTATGGAGTATAGTTATGATTAGCACACATGATTAAGGATATAATGTATAGAGTTAGGGGCAGGGCTATGGAGTATAGTTATGATTAGCACACATGATTAAGGATATAATGTAAAGAGTTAGGGGTAAGGCTATGGAGTATAGTTATGATTAGCACACATGATTAAGGATATAATGTATAGAGTTAGGGGCAGGGGTATGGAATATAGTTAAGATTAGCACACATGATTAAGGATATAATGTATAGAGTTAGGGGCATGTGCTATGGAGTATAGTTATGATTAGCACACATGATTTAGGATATAATGTATAGCATTAGTGTCAGGGGTATGGAGTATATTTATGATTAGCACACATGATTAAGGATATAATGCATGGAGTTAGGGGCAGGGCTGTGGAGTATAGTTATGGTTAGCACACATGATTAAGGATATAATGTATAGAGTTAGGGGCAGGGCTATGGAGTATAGTTATGATTAGCACACATGATTAAGGATATAATGTATAGCGTTAGGTGTAAGGCTATGGAGTATAGTTATGATTAGCACACATGATTAAGGATATAATGTATAGAGTTAGGGGCCGGGGTATGGAATATAGTTATGATTAGCACACATGATTAAGGATATAATGTATAGAGTTAGGGGCTTGTGCTATGGAGTATAGTTATGATTAGCACACATGATTTAGGATATAATGTATAGCATTAGTGTCAGGGGTATGGAGTATATTTATGATTAGCACACATGATTAAGGATATAATGCATGGAGTTAGGGGCAGGGCTGTGGAGTATAGTTATGGTTAGCACACATGATGAAGGATAATGTGTAGAGATTTGGGACAGTGCTATGCAGTATAGTTATGATTAGCACACATGATTATGGATATAATGTATAGAGTTAGGGGCAGGGCTATGGAGTATAGTTATGATTAGCACACATGATTAAGGATCTAATGTAGAGAGTTGGGACAGTGCTATGGAGTATAGTTATGATTAGCACACATGATTATGGATATAATGTATAGAGTTAGGGGCAGGGCTATGGAGTATTGCTATGATTAGCACACATGATTAAGGATATAATGTATAGAATTATGGGCAGGGCTATGGAGTATTGTTATGGTTAGCACACGTGATTAAGGATATAATGTATAGAGTTAGGGGCAGTGCTATGGAGTACAGTTATGATTAGCACACATGATTAAGGATATAATGTATAGGTTCAGAGGTTCATAGGTTCATATTACGCTATCTGCCCTAGGGCAATTATAAGCCTAGCCAAAGTGTGTTTGGTTTTCGCCAGCCATTTTAAATTAATTTTGCTATGCCCTTTTTTGAGGTTAGTATACTGTGCCTCTGTCTAACAGTGACACAGAAGTGATACGCGGGGTAAACCTACAATCTCCCATCCACTCATTAAGATTCCTCTTGAAGAGTGTCAATGAGGGACTCTGCCTAACCTGGACTGGGATTTTATTCCAGAGTGAAGGGAGCTTCTGGGTTATGAATCTGTCCCTGCAGCATGTCGTATTTATTTCAGTGCTGAGGTTCAAGTCTCTCGAGCGCGTAGCTCGATGGGATTTGGATTTTCTGAGGTGCAGCATGTCAATTAATTCTGGGTTGGACATGGCTTTATATGTCAGGCACAGAGTATAGAGTTAGGGGCAGGGCTATGGAGTATAGTTATGATTAGCACAGATGACTAAGGATATAATGTATAGAGTTAGGGGCAGGGGTATGGAGTATAGTTATGATTAGCACACATGATTAAGGATATAATGTATAGAGTTAGGGGCAAGGCTATGGAGTATAGTTATGAATAGCACACATGATTAAGGATATAATGTATATAGTTAGGGGCAGGGTTATGGAGTATAGTTATGATTAGCACACATGATTAAGGTAGTATACTGACACTAAAAACATTGACAGCAAAAGGTTGAAAAAAACATTGATTCCCTAAACACATGCTGTGAGGCAAAACCTTGGACCATGCTAATGAAATCTACTTTAGCAAAAGCAATAGAAATCACCAGAGAAATGGAATTATTAAAAAGGTAAAATACCAATTTGCACGTTTTCAAATAATGTGTATGACATAAAATACACAATTAATGGCAAGTTTAAAAAAGGCATACTTCTAGTTAAATTCAAGAAGTACATGAAAAACAAAATGATTGTATGAACAAACTGTGTTTGTTGGGTTAAGTTTCTACTGTTTCTAATGTGGAAGCAAACCTGTAGTTAAGACTCCTATTCACAGAACTGAAGGACACAATCTTACAGTAATATCACTTGCTGCATACGGAAGTTAAAAAAATAGAAGCTGAAGTTATGGAATATTTGTCTAATGCAGGTCATATCACAGCATGATGGAACAACTAGTCCCCCAAAGTAAGCAGAAACAAGGTAAGCAGGAGGAATCTGAAGAAGAAATATGGACATGGGAAAGAAAAGGAGATTTAACAAGGAGAAAAGAAAACTAATCAATGCAAAACGAGAAGAGAAATACAGGCAAAGACATCTGGATATAGAACATTTTATATTACAAAAAATAAGAAAACAAAGAGGAAAAGTAGAAAAGAGGATTAGTAATGGAGAAGTTAAAGAAATAGAAACCGAGGTTATGGAGTATCTGCAAATTGAAGGATATTGTGTAGAAAATTTAACTCAAATTACAACACAAAAGGATAGAGCAACAGACACCCAAATTAAGGAGAAACAAATGGAGCAGGAAGCATCTAATCAGCTGACATATGAAAATACTTTGGAGCCTCTCACAGAAAATCAGTGCAAAAAGTTCAGTTGGAGCTATACAGCAAGGAAAAGAACAGAAAACTGTGGCAACTCTGACAGTCAGTTTTGTGGAGTAATAAGCCAGTGAATTCCCATATTAAAGAGCAACAGATGACACAGGGTGAAACTGAAGAGAATGTGGCAGAAGAAAAAGCTCTGTAACTTTCTATAGAATGCCCACAGGAAAGGGTGGACAAAGAATGTGCCCACAGTTTAGAAAAAAATGATCTAACAGAAGAGTTGCTTGATTCAATAGAGATGGTTAGACATATTAAGATCAATGAAAGAAATAGAATGCAGAAGGTCAATAAAACCCCAAAACTTAGAAGTTTGATAAAACAAATGATCTCAGTAACTAGAACTGTCCATAGTGATTCATGCGATATAACAGAACTAAAAAGGATACATTACTGTGCAGCCAAATTAATACTGGTTCAAGTCCTACCACAAGAACACAGGGTAGTAAGGGAAAGAACAGGGAGAAATCAAATGCCACCATGAAAATATTGAACAGAGACAACTATAATGCAATTAAGACAAGAAGTGTCATTATTAGAAGAGTATGGAAGAGGGAACAAATCAATAAAAATACTCAGAAAGATAGATATGATAAAATCAATGGGCAGTATTATAATGGATCATGATTTAGCATGCATTATCTCAAATAATAAACTAAAAATATTAGCACAGGCAGAAAAATTTAGAAGATACATAGATAAATACAAAGGAAAAGTACAAAATAAGCAATTTATTGCTGACTCAAAAAAGTTTTATAGAGAATTAAAAGAAAAAAAGAAGAAAAGGGTAAACAAAATTGAAATACCACCAAAAAAGAATTAATGCATTTTGGAGAAATATTTATGAAGGATTATAGAGAATTGGGAAACAAGGTAAAAGAAACTGAAATACTGCCAAAAAAAGAAGAATTAATGTATTTTGGAGAAATATTTATCAAGATCCTGTGTTACATAACAAAGATGCTAAATGGATAGAAGTAAAAGAAAGAATAAGAAGTTCAAATGTAAAGCATATGAAATAGGATGAAGTAATGGTCAGAGAGACTGAAATAAAGTTAAGAAAAGAGTCTAATTGGAAAACCCCAGATCCAGTTGCAGTACCTATTTTTTGGCTAAAGGTATTAACATCTTTGCACAAAGATTTAGCCATGTTTAAGAACTAGTTATATGCACAAACCAAAAAGACACCAGCCTGGCTAACAACAGAAAAAACAATGCACCTACTTAACAGTGAACCTACAAGCTACCCTAAAAACTGTAGATAAATAACCTGCCTTCCAACAATGCATAAACTATAGGCTGAAACTGATGGCACCAGAGTTTATACTCATTTAGAAGAAAACTCAATTATGGCAATAGAACAAAAAGGTAACAGAAGAAAGGCATATGGAACAAAGGATCATTAATTGTTAAATAAAATCACAGTGGAGAACTGTAAAAAGAAGCGGAACCTAAGTATGGCATGGATAGACTACAAAAAGCATTTGACAGTATCCCACATATGGATAAAAGAGTGCTTAGAATGTATAAGATACACTTTACACTGATAAACTACATCACAGTGACCATGAAACACTGGCAAACCACTTTGCAGTTAAGCCATGAAAAAGGACAAATTATTATCCCAGGGATAAATCCACAGGGGTATATTCCAGGGTGACTCTCTATCACCTCTGCTCTTTTGCCTTGCCCTTAACCCATTAAGCTGTCTCCTTAACAGATTAGGTCATGGCTATAATTTGGCTCACAGAAAGCAGCAAAGTGTAAAGACCTCTCATCTTCTCTTTGTTGATGGTTTAAAATGTATAACTCATCAGACGAGGAACTGAAAGCACAACTGCAAGTAGTCACATTTTTTTTCAGAAGATTTAAGAATGTCCTTTGGTGTTGATAAATTTGCAAAAGCAACCTTTAAAGCAGGAAAGCTGCAGCATCAAGAAAACATCAGTTTGGGACAATAATGTGATATAAAAGAACAGGAGCAAGAGGGAGTGTAAAAATATTTGGAAGTTGATGAAGGATCAACAGTAAAACATGAACAAATGCAAATAAAACTTAGTAAGGAATATTTTAGAAGACTTAAATTAATCCTGAAAACAACATTGACATCTAGGAACAAAGTTCAAGCTATAAACCAATTTGATCTTTCTGTCCTAACTTAAGGTTTTCAAGTGATTGTCTGGCCCCAAAATGTGCTGGATAGATTAGACAGGAAAACAAGAAGGGTGCTTCATGCTCATCAAATGATTTATAAAAAATAAGTGCATACCAAGATTATATATTCCCCATTCTGAAGGAGGTATGGTCCTCCTTGAAAATGATTTCATGTATAGATCTGCAGTCATGGGACTGCATAAATATCTGCCAACTTCACAAGTCTCAAACATAGTGAACGTTTTGAAACATGAGGAGAATAAATCTAAGATGACTTCCCGTGCTTAATCCCTGCTTAATCTAGCATAAGCATAGTGGAGTCAAGTGGAAATGGAAATCAATCCAGAAGTAGATAAAAATCAGGCAACAGGCAGAATGTGCCAAAAAAACAAAAGAAAGAATATAAGGTGAAGGATCAGATGAGAAAGCAAGAAATGTAGAAAATGGATAAATATAGCTGCAAGTATAGAAAATGGGAAAAGCCTCATGTGGATCAGGATCGAATGCTGGAATGGTTAAGGAGAGGTGAATTCAAACCAAAAGATGAAAGGTTAATATTGACGGCCCAAGATAGTGGACTACGTACACAATACACTTTGGTTTACAAAGTCCATTGAACATGTGGGAGAAACAGACAAATGTCGGTTTTGCAAAACAGAATTAGAAACTGTTGCACACCTTGTTGCTGGTTGTGACATACTAATGGCAGAAGGACTGTATACTGAAAGGGTCTATATTATAAGATCGACGGTTGAAAACATCGAACATCATATGGTCAACACTGTATGGTCGATGTCTTCAAACGTCGACCTTATAAAAAGACAAAACAAAAAAATGAAAAAAGTACGCTAATGGGTTTAAGCAGGGGAGCAAGCCCCCTGCACCCCCACAACCCCCTGCTATTTAAATACACCAACTCCGAGATCGCAGTACATTGCCGTAAACGGAAATATCCCCTTATGGATATTTCCATTTACACGCTTGAGATTCTGAGTGTTCGATATTCTCGTGTTGACAATGTCAGATTCAACATTGTTGGTGTTTGAGAATATGATATAGACCCTATTGAAAGGCATAATAATGTGTCAAGACTGTTGCACTGGGGATTGTACAAACATTATAACATTGAAATAGCTGAAAAACACTGGAAACATGAGCCACAAAGTATCACAGAAAATGATGAAGTCTATATCATGTGGGATCACCCATTACCAACAGTTCAAAAGATAGATGTGAGAAAACCGGATATAGTGGTCCATGAAAAGAAGATAAAAGTAGCATTGATTATTGAAATTTATCCCAATGACTACAGTGTCTTGTGTACAGAGAGACAAAAAGTCATAAAATATCAGGATTTGCAGACAGAAATGAGAGCAATGTGGAAGAAAGCGACACAGATCCAATAGTAGCAGGGGCAACAGGTCTTACAAAAAAGAATCTACAATTGTATTTAGATATGCTACCAATACATGTAACTCCATACGAATTGCAGAAGGGGTCATTACTGGGCACATTGCGGGTGCTGCGAAGACCATCTGTGGCTAACATCAAAGATTAAAACAATACTAATTTCATATACTTTAATCATACTTTAATTTAGGAATGGGGTCTGTTCCCATCATGGTATTAAAAACCCCAAAGATCTGGAGAAGTCATAAAAGTTTCTTGAGGTGGTCCCAGTTGCATGATACTCAGATTAAAATTAAAATAATAAATGAAGTCCATTTGCAAACTGGTAAAGATTAAGTTAAAACAAAATGTTGTTTTGCATATCTTGACCACTCCACACAGTGTGCCATTTCCTACACTGTCCTAATTATGAAAAGTCTTGACACCTTGACATAATCAAAATTGTAACTAAACTGACTGGAGTGCTACCAGGATTCCAGTGATTAAACATAATGGTTGAGTGCAAATACTTGTTGATTTGTAAAAGTTCAGTGATGCAGTTATCAGAAAAAGGTTAATTTTATCTATACTAGAAGACATAAGAACCAAAGCTTACTAATGGTAACATGCTTTCCCTACTAGATGCTTCCAGTGGATACTGGAAAATAGCCTTAGTTAAAAAAGTTAAAAGCTGACAACCTTCATTACTCCAATGGAGAAATTCTGTTTTAAATGGCTATCATTTGGTATAACATCAATACCTGGAATCGTTCATAGACACATAATTAATTTTGTTAAACAGGCTAGTTGTTGTTATAGATTATATCTTGTTTTCTATCCAGATAAAGAAATGCCTGATTCAAGTTAGAAGCAGTTGTACAGACTACAAAGCATTCTAGCTTAAAATTTAATCAATTCAGATGCTGTTTTAAAAAAACAGAGGTCCAGTAATTTTGGCAGAGAAAATTCACTAGTGGAATTAAACCAAATGCAAGCAAATTCAGAGCAACTGCAGAGCTACAAAATCCATCTTGTGTGATTTAGTTAAGACAAGCCATAATGCATGATTAATTATCTTGATACGTTTGTACTGGATTAATAGACTGTGCTTTGTTCTTGAACAAACTTGTTAAAAATGAATCTTGGTTATGCGGCCATGCTCAAGCCCAAGTATTCAGCAAAGTAAATGAAATGCTAACAACATTTCCAGTGCTAACAATCTATAATGCCACTACATATAAAATAGTGAGAGCATATGCTACTCGTTAGGGCCTAGGTACAGCATTATTCCAGATGGACTAACAACTGCTACTTTCTTTTGCCTATTGCACTTGAATGCTAATGAATGCAGAACAAAGATATTTGCAAACTGAAAATGAGTATCCTAGAAGTGTGTGGGCATGCGAAAAATTCACCAGATACCTATTGCGGCGTGAGATTTTCCATCTCTAGACTGACCACAACCCATTGGCTCCACTAATTAATTCATATGACATAGACAATTTGCCACCAAGTTTTCAAAGACTGTTAATAAGACTAAAAAGGTTCAATGCCAGAATAACCCAGGTGTCTGGAAAACAACTACTTGTTTCAAATGTGTTACCCTATACATTTACAACTATTACCTAATACTTAAAAATGTTGCTGCTTATATGTAAAGCATCATGATGACTAAACTTGTAACTAACAAAAGACTAAAGCTTAAGAAAGCTACTTGGACTTTGCAAGGTATTACCCAACATGTGCAAAATGGATAACCAAATCACTGAATGCAAACCAAACAATCATGCATGAGTACTATACAATCAGAGTTCAGTTACCTGAACATAAGATCTTGTTTCATCAAGACAGAATTATAGTACCATCATCACAGTGAGCAGAAATGCTACATCAAATACTCAAAGAACACCAGGATTTACCAACTGTTGAGAATGGGTCAAAATGTGCATGTGGTACCCAATCATCAGTCAAGATATCATAAATCTGGGTACAAGTGCAAATTTTGCATTGTAATATAAACTGCCTCAGAAGTGAGAACCACGTATGCTATCACCCTTATGTAAATGTCTATGGTAAAAGATAACTTCTGATTTTTATGAGCCTGAAGGTGAACACTACTCCATAGATCTGAACTATTACCCTTGAGACATAGAAATAAATCATGTAGCAATCACAATTAGCCACAAATAATAGCCAGACACAAAAATATTTTCTCTTGATATGGTCTGCCTATTGAAGTGATTACATGTAATGGTATGCAGTTCATGTCGAGAGAGTTCCAACAGTTTGTTTTCATTCAGTTATGTCAAGTCTTCAACAATCCAGATGAGAAGGCAGTACAAACAGCCAGAAAGATCCCAAGACAAAGAGGTCCTCACAGATCTCTCATGCTATATCAAGCTGCTCTACACAGTGCCATCAGAGTAAACCCTTCACAGCTAGTATTTGGAAGATAAATACTGACTGATGTGCTAATGCTAGAATCAATACCTCACCCTAAAGTAATTTTTTACAGTGTAGTGAAACAATATTACTAAAAAGCCAAAACTTCATATAAAAAGTTTTATGATTAGTGTTATTCTGCGCATCCACTACCTATTCTTTGACCAGGCCAAGCTATCTGCTTGAAGTTAGAAGGGGAGAGTGGTGCAAAAGGTAGCAAACTCGCTTTTGGTGCAGAAGGCTGTGGGTTTTATTCTCACACCAGGGAGATAGATTATTAACAGTGAAGTGCAACATAAGGAGAGGGTGCTGTACTCCTGATGTCATACTTTGGATGAGATGTTAAACTGAGGCCCAAACTGCATGAATTGGTGGTAGCTCAAGCGGATGTAAAAGATACCATGGCACCTATCGGAGAGTAGGGGAAATTCTCTGATGAACTGGCCAAATTTCCCCTAGAAGTGTAAATACAACCTTAGGTATCCCCTGAAAAGAGGCTACTTGCCTAGTGCAACTAATGTGAACAAAATCTAGATAGACCAATAAATTAATAAATTCTACAAGGTGCAAACAAAAGATGGTACCATGGTTGAATAAAATAGAAAGCATATACCACTGGTTCCTAATGAGTGACAATCTGAATGCACTGTTGAAGAGAACAATTTGAAGCAGTCTGAACTGTGAATAACCAGATCTTTGTCCAGGAAAACTGTACCTTTACTGAATAAAGATCTACCTTAATTGAAAAATTCAAGTGAAGAGTTTGAGTTTAACTGCCCACAGTGACAAATCATATGCTGTCAATGTAATTCAATCCAGTATTAGTGATCCTGTTGACTATGTTTTATTTAGTGATTGCAAAAACTATAATTCTTGTTACAACAGCCTGTCTAAAAAATTTCCACAAGAAGTTATTCATCCATTTCTAGTTCCTATTTGGCAATATTCGAATGGCAAGGAGAGGTTGAGAAGTCAAAGCTACTAATTGCTACTAGAGATGTGACAGAGTCATGATGACAGTAAAATGATTTTGCAAATGTTGCTAGCAATGCATTCTTCATTTTTTTCTTAAATAATCATATTGTTCATATGCATTAACTGTATATTTGTAGAATTAGCTCAGCATGCTGCATGCATCAGTTCTGCATCATCTTAACTTTGTAATTTCAAAAATGTTTCTCACTTCAGGGGAAGATGTGATGATAAGTGAAATGAAACTGCTAAAATGTTTGAATGTAATGTAATTCTGTAATAGAGTCATTATTATTTTAAGGCTATTATACTTTATTGCCATTTTAAGGCTGTGCATATTCCATAATGCACAGAATACCTAAACTAGATTTAGTCGAAGTGAAATGCCGAAATGTTAACATTGTTTCTCTTGAGCTGCCAGGCTGTTCCTACTAAAAATTACTTGTTTTATTTAAACTAATGCGTCCTGACACTTTTTAGACTACCAAGAAACATTACTGAGTAACCATAAATAAGGATGCTGACAACCCGTAGCCTCTGAAGTTCCTAAATTACTAAGTCACCAAGTACTGCTTGGGTTGTAAATGTTGCAAAGAGCATGGTCTTAAATATAAATCTGCATATTTAATTAGCATTTAGATGAACATCTATGTAGAGACAGATTAACAGTCATAATCCACAAATATTTAATATGCTGGTAATCACCTGACAGCTATGCAGTTCACGTCAAGATAAAAAGCCAAAGACAGCTGAATAACAAAATAAAATACAATAAGCAGTTGTTGGAAAAAAAAATGAATAGATTTCTCTTTGAAAATATTAACAAGCAGTAACTTACTTGAAAAAAAAAAAAAAAGATGAATGGGCATCTGCAGATTCAGTACCGTATTTCTTGAAGTAGGACATTTCTTTTTAAAATGTAAAATTTTGTAAGTTGGCCCTTATCCCTAAAAATGAAAAAGGTATGCTCATAGTATTATCAAAATGAACAGCCATTGCGATACAATTCGAATTATTTTACAGTAAATCATTTTATTTTCTATAGTATTTTGTGAAAAGTTATAAAATATTTTGTACTAAAACATCAGGAAGTTTGTGGTTGCCCACGTGCTTGTCCGTAAATGGACAAGTGGAAAGAAACCCAAGAATTAAATATTAATCATCTGGATGCACAAACCCAAATCAATCACTTGCATTTCATGATAACTACAATTAACAAGAAAATAGAGCAGCTTTCCTATTGAGGAAGGCAAGCATCACTGCTGTCAAGGAATAACAAAAAAAAAAACATCAGTTTTGCCTGATGCAAAGAGGCTAGGGAATCTTTGGGGAGAATACAAACAGCAATGATGAAGCCTACAGAGACTGCACAAATCTGTAGCTGCCAACATCCTCAAACACTACGAAACTAACAAGGTCAAAAAGCCATATGATCAAACAACCAAAGTAGCTCAGTGCATCATTAAAAGTCTGCTTTAATCATCCAAGTACTATATGTGTGTGTGACTGATGAAAAATCCCTGCCAGAAGAATCAATATACCGGTCTAATACTGTTGATCATAAAATCTGTATTATAGGTAGTTAGTGGCTAATTTAGCCACGGGTAGTCCTGAAATAACACAACAAGAATGGGATCAGAGAACTTCTACATGTGAGTATGTGCAGCAGATATCCTGACAACATTGAAATTACGGTAACAGGATAGATGATTTGATCAGAGTGAGAGCAGAGATTTCAGGCAGGCTGATTGCAATCACATACTGTGTGAGCAGTCAGCTCAGGAAGATTTCACCGTAGTAACTAATGCCAAAGTAGATGGGAAGTTGCATTAGACAGATGATTTTGATGGCAGGGGTCCAAGGGTGTCTGGCATTGCTTGCTGTGAGCACTTCTGACATGACAGTATGTGTGCAAAAAGAGCAAAATTACACCTTTTTTTATCAGAGCCTAGGTGTGCCCAAGTGTAGAAAACTTGTGGATAGCAAGCTGCATCACATATTGAGCCAGTGTCTGTAGTAATGTTACCTCTTGGGATATTGTGAGGGTTGCACAATTGATCACACCACTACTTAGAGTATGTCTCTGACATCTACATGTATTTCCTTGCATACTAGTGTGACTGTGTTTTTACATGGCTTTGTCTGCTTGCATGTTTGATGCAGTGCCCATCTATATGCAGGAGGGCTTTTTGAAGCATAGCTGCATTGCCTATGCACAAGCACACAGTCCATTTCTATGACTGTGTGCCTTACTAGTATGATCTGTAGAACAAACTACTTGAAACAACAAGGAAAAAAAAAACAAATAAAAAAGGCTCTCTAGCTCAAGATGAAACCAATCCATGTAACAAGTTAATGATAAAAGATGACTGTGGAAATGACAACCCAGCAAAACTATAATATTAAAAACAATAAAAATTATGAAAAAACTCCTTTTAAAATACTCAGATAAGCATTGTTGTCCCTTCATATGAACATCATCAAATGTGAATAGTAGTACTTACTCAGATCCAGTGGATATGGACAACATGCTGATAAACAAACTTAGTGTCAACTTCACCCAGAGACAAGTATTCCAGGCCTACATATTCCAGAGGGACTCCAACCACAAACTCAAAAACAAAAAATATGTCATTCGTGGGATCTGACAAAATACTTGGTTGCCTAATAAATAGCACTATACAAGCACTGGCAGAACCAGTCCTTAATTTATTTATCCTGCAATTAGCAATGGGCTTTGCCCCACAGGTATGTCATATAGCTGTTGTGATGTCACTTCATAAGGGTGATCCCACCACTGACCCTGGAAATTACAGACTCATCAGCACATGCAGAGATAAGAAGCAAGCTAAATGAATTCCAACTTCACCTGTACATCCTCTCCATTAATCACTCTGACAAGAAAGAACACTGAACCAGTAAGAGACCAACTTGAATATTGTTTGACGATATCACACTGACCTCCTTTGCAGTGAAACCAGCAGTAATGTTAAAGAGTTTCTTTATTACAAATAATCTATATAGTGACCTGAACACTATACATCATTAAGATACATTGCATTGTTTGGCATACAAGAATTTCAGTCAGGGCTACAGCATCTGCATACTATTTATGATGAAACAATCCTCTTCCATAAATCCTTGGTGGTATTGCCACTCCTTTCTTTGGATCTGCCCTCCTCTTTAATGACAGTTATTACATTTTGAGCCTTGCCATAAGGGACACGTATGATGACAGTAACATTACATGACAACTACATCACCCAAATACCGGCAGACTAGCATCTTCACAATTTAAGTACCCCGGTTCAGCAAGAATACCGTCCTCCACAAAAACAATAACAAGGAAAACCTTATGCACTGCTGATGCTAGGTAACACTACATGCTTCATTTCAGATGCTGTACAGTAACCTTTAATGTCCTCATAAAAACAAACTGCTTAAAATGCAGCATTTCTAAAAATAATTTTCCCAAAGATGCTCACTTTAATTGTAAAAAGTTTATTACAACACAGAAACAAATCTGTCACCTGCACTGTAGATACACATTACATGGATTCATAAAAACAGTGGCAGTTGCATATTCCACTAAACCCTACAGAGCAGAATTTTTTTTTTCTTTCTAAATTCATTTCCTCTCAGTTTTTCTCTCTCCCTGTCTTCTTCAGCTCTTCTATACAGTTCTTAGGAAATTAATGTGGGCACACAGATAACTGCTCTACTGTAAATTACTTTCCAGGATCTCATGGATATTAAGGGTTTGGATGTCAGCAGTATTCCCAAATATAAAATTCTGCGCAGTGCTTAGGGGGTCTCTAGCATTAGAAAAAAGAAAGGGAAAATTGTTATTTCATACAAAACGTATATTATACATATTTCATGTGAAAATACATATTTTATAATATTTTTGTTTATTTCATATGAAAAAAATAAGGCAAAAATCTAGACGTCTTCAAATTTCTGGATACTTGAGAGATATGCTTTTGTCCCTCTCAAAAACTTTGCTCAAGAATTATAGACAAAGCTGAAAATAATGGTGGGGGGGGGTAGTATAAAATAATAACTCAGGGAAGTATTCTTAAATATTATGATTTCAGATTTAGAAAGTTGCTAGAACAAGTTTTGTATTGGCACAAATTTTCTGAAAGATATTAAATCTGAAATTCAATTGTTTTGTCATTATTCACTGATTGCAATACACAGTGTTTTGCCAGAATACCACTCATTTTATGAGGAACAGAAAAAAAATGAGACAAAAATCTGGACATCTGTGAAATTCTGGATAGTTTTAGGATATGTTTGTAGTCTGAAAAGAACAAAATAGCAATGTGCTGAGTGCTTGTAAACAATGTTGCCTCCACTGAGCCTGAAGATATAGCCAACCTATTGGCAATACATTCAGCTTTAACTTTACCCCTAACTCCTCTCCATTTCTCCCCAAGATATACTTGAAAGTGGCTTGCCTTCAGCTGGCACACAAAAAGTGCTATCTTCTTCTTCTTCTTCTTCGTTCGGCTTTTTCCCAGTTAGGGGTCGCCACAGCAGATCACCTGTCTGCTCATGATTGGCAGTGGCGTTTTACAGTATCGAGTTGCCAGCCCGGTGCCCAACCTTCCACAGAAGGCACACATATGCACACACTCACACCTAGGGCCAATTTAGAGTGTCCAATACACCCACAGCATGTCTTTGGGATGTGGGAGGAAACTGGAGCACCTGGAGGAAACCCACGCAACCATAGGGAGGACATGCAGACTCCACACAGAAGACACCCCAGCCAAGGATCAAACCGGAGGACCTCTTGCTGTGAGGCGGCAATGCTAACCGCTGCACCACTGTGGCCGCCCACACAAAAAGTGCTATCAAAAGCTAAAAATACTGCATCAATGGGTCCTGATTCCAGACAATATCCCTGGATGCAGCTTAAATAACATGAAGCACGATTTAGCCACCCCTACCACATACCTTGACCTGGCTAAAGCTTTTGACACAGGCATAGAAGAAAAGCTAAATAAACTGAGAATAAACTCCTATGTCACCAACTGGATTGCCAACTAACTCAGAGATAGGATGCAGCAAATCAACACAGAGGATGTTTCCACCACAAATGGAGTCCCACAGGGTCTTGTGCTAGGACCTCTCCTGTTTGGCATCTAATTCTCTGAAGTAAAAGCCAATACCAGAGGGATCTGACTAAGTTTGCAGATTACTGCAAGCTAGAAGCAGTCAATGAATCCCCAAATAATTTAGCCATCCTGCAGAAAGGTTTGTCCCAAGTAAATAACTTGTGCCAAAATCATGGACAGAACAAAAATGCCAAAAATGCATTACTATATCCTTTGAGAAGTCTTCTACCCTGGGGAACTACCACACTGACAATACATCCCTAAAAGCTGATTCATTTGTTTGGGATTTGAGAACTTATGTGGACAGCGACCTAACTTCCGATCAACATGTGTCCATTATTATAAGAAAGTCTTTCTATATTGCACAGTTTATTAACAAAGGGATTGTGTCTGGATCTAAGGATGTCTTTATCCCTCTTTACTCAGCTCTCAATAGGTCAGTCATTGAATATAATGCCCCCTTCGGCATATATCTGCCCAGTTACATACAACTGGAACTCCCGCATAGATACCTAACTAAAAGGATGCAAGACCTTAGCAATATTTCTGACATGGACTGACTCAAAGTCCTGCCACTATATAGATATATATCCTACAGACTGCTAAGACGTGACCTGTATCAGGCATACAAGGCATTCTCCAGCCCATTACTGATGGATTTACTGTACATCAACAAGTCAAATGTTGTCAGAAATACTCAGTCTGGGGATCTGAACCTCTTCTGCAACTTTAACAGAATGGTTTGGAGGAAGAGGTTTATCTCAGAGAAAATACTGCTGCTCTGGAACAGACTCCCTGTCCATATAAAACAGAAAATTTACCCAAGGACTGCCACCTGTATTACTAATGGACAGAAGCAGCTCTTAAATGCTTTATGCCATGCATGGGTCTCCCCAAATTATCTATGGTATGATCTCAATTATTTCCAGTAGAAGTAATATATAATTATCTACCATGGTGTGGGTAAGGCCAATATAACACCAAAGGGGACAGGTTAATTCAAGCACCAAAAGGGAAATTGACTGGATTTAAAATGGCCCACAAGGACAGGTAGTTTCATACATACCCATGAAAAACTTTGATCAAGAGTTCTGGACAAAGCCAAAAATAACGGGGTGATAGTTAAAGGACCCAAATCATGGGCACATTTTTAATATTGCTCTTTAAAACTTTGAAAGTTGATAGAATAACAGGATTTGCTTTGGCACACATTTTCTGAAGGATATGAAAACTGTAACTTGAATGCTTTGTCATTATTTAGTGACTGCAATATACAATGATTTGCAAGAAAAACTCACATTTTACGAGAAGCAGACCAAAACAATATGCCCAATGGATGGGAAAGCACAAGTTTATCCCTGGTTTGGCATCTATGGCCCTAATGGACAAGGGCAACCTGTGAACACATGATGTGTACCAGTCTATATTATAACCATAAAATTCTATAACTTATTAAAACATGGTGGCAATATTTTGGTAAATTTGGGGTGAGCTTGTCTAAACTTAAAATGGCTCTTGGGTAGATAGTTCTAGTAATCACCTATGGCTGTTGCTAGAAGAGATTTTGCATTGGCTTGCATTTTCTAAAGAACATGAAGTCTGAAAATCAAATGTCTTATTATTTATTGACTACAATACATGATGCTTTGCCAGAAAACCACACATTTTACAAGGAACATGCCAAAAACAACAACAACAAAAAAATTAAACAAAAATCTGGATATCTGTGAAATTATGGATGCTTGAGATATATGCTTTGCTCCTCAAAAGCTTTGCTCAAGAATTCTGGACAAAGACAAGAATAATTAAGGGAGGTGGTGGATAAAGGACCAACAACAAGGATACACTTTAGCTATTGCTCTATTAAACTTAGAAAGTTCACCAAACAAAAGGAAAAACACTTCAGGTAACCACCAGAAATAATCAAAGAAACCAAAAAATAACCAAAATCATACAAATTTATTCAAGTACATCGACAGTAAGCGCTTTCATCCACTCAGGACTTCTTCAGACTGCATGATGTGACCAATTTAAAACTGACTTAAATACATACCACTAAAACACATGATTAAGCTTCTTCTTTTTTAAAAAGGCAGTGAACTCTTTTCTATCATTCAAACCAGGCGGATGGCAGGCATTCAGCCTCACCTGCCATTCATATTCTTTCCAGCTTATCTCATCTTCAGCATCAAACTTAGTTTCTACATCTGTTACTTCATCTAAAACACAACATTTGAAGTCCACTTTGCATGTATTTTCAATGTAATGTTTGCTGAGTGCATTTCTGTCATCTTTTGCACTCACTGCGTATTTATGCTCATACATTCTCTTATTTAGTTCTCTTGTGGTATGCCCCACATAAAATGCATTGCAAGACATACATATGATTAAATAAACAACAAACATCGATTTGCAGTTATATTTTCCTCTAATGCATACTTTTGTAGAACCTACTTTCACTTCTTTCACTTCAGTGAGCAAAAAATCATATAAATTGCATTTTAGACATTTGTACATCCCCTGAACTTTACTTGCATTTTTGTGATAATTAAGCTTGCTTTGAAACAAATTTTTGAAACTTTTTCCTCTCTTCTGAGTGAATTCTGGTGTTTCACCTATTTTTGTACTAATTTCAGAATTACATTTTAAAGACTTCCAATTATGTTTGACAATATCTTTGACAATACTTGAATCTACACTATTTGTAATCTGCATGGAAGTGTTATAATCTTTTTTATCATGTGACTGAAAACCTTTTGGACCCACTTTTCTGATCTCCGATTTCATTTAAACAACTGTCAATTTCAACAACTGGATAACCTCTCATTTTAAATTTGTTGCATAAAGAATCACATTCTATCTCGAATACATGATTTTCATCAGTTAACTGATGAATTCTTTTTAACTGTCCCTTTACTATATTTGTCTTAGACCATTTAGGATGCATACTGTCATAATTCAAAAATGAATTATTGTGTATTTCTTTTTTATAAATAGCTGTTACGAGTTTGTCTTATTTCTTAGTAATTTTAAGATCTAAGAAATTAATAGCTTCATGTTTAAACACTGAAGTAAATTTTAAATAAGTACATACATTGTTTAAATGCTTCAAAAAAATCTACTAATAGCGTTTCACCACCTCTCCAAATTAAAAAAGCATCATCAATAAAACGCTTGTAAAACACAATATTTTTCTTAAAAATACTGTCAGAAACATAACATTTTTCCCAACCATGCATGAACATTTTGACATAGCTTGGGGCCATTACAGCACCCATCGCTACTCCATTCACTTGTCTGAAAAAGTTTCCATTGAACTCAAAAAAATTATAATTCAAGATAATGTCCAACATTTCCATTATAAGACCCACCATATTAACAGAAAATATCTTGGACTGCAATAATTCTAGCCTAACTACTTCCAAACCTTCATCGTTGGGAATAACAGTATATAAAGAAATAACATCAAGCGTAACTAAAATATCACATCCTTCAATACTCACATTGTCTAACATAGATTTGAACTCAAAATAATCTTTGATATAGGATAATCCGATATTAACCGCTGTCTGAAGATGTCTGTCTACAAAAATTGCCATTGCTTCTGTTTTACATCCGCTACTAGCAACTATTGGGCACATTGGAGTTTATCTATATTTTTGTGCACTTTTGGCAAACCGAAAATACGGCTAATCTTTGGAGCACCTGTGTACAAAAACTTTCTAACATCATTGGTAATCATCATTAGAAAGTTGCTAGAATAACTGGTTTTGCACATATTTTGAAGGATATAGTATAAGACAATGATTTGCAAGAAAACCAAATATTTTATAAGGAATAGGAAAAAAACCTATGAGACTAAAGGCTGAACATCTGCACAATTCTGAACAGTAAAGAGATATACTCTTGCCTCCTCTCAACAACTTTGATCAAGAATTCTAGACAAAGCCAAAAATAATAGGAGGAGGGGAGAAAAGGATAAAAATAAGGGACACATTTTAAATGTTGTTCTTTTAGACAGTAAAAAGTTGCTAGAATAACAGGTTCTGCATTGGCAGTGTGGCACACATGATATTCTGTGGTGGTTACAGACATACCTTTCAACTGCACTGATTTTCTCAAAATATCCAGATTTTTGCCTCATGTTTTTGGTTTGTTTTTTCATAAAATTGTGGTTTTCTGGCAAATTACTGGCAAGTCATTAAAGACGGGAGTTAGAAAATAATGACAGACATTTGAGTTTCAGACTTCAGAAATTTCACGTTAATGCAAAACCTGTTATTCTATCAACTTTCTAAATTTGTAAGAGGAATATTTAAACATTCTCTGTACTTTGGGGCATTTATCCCACTTTTATTTATGGCTTTGTCCAAATTTCTTGCTCTAAGAGGTTGAGAGGTATGGTTAAAACACACAAATCATGGACACTTTTTTAATATGCTTTTTTAAACTTAAAAATTTGCTAGAATAACAGATTTTCCATGGGCAGACATTTTCTAAAAGTTATAGTCTTATAGACACAATGCTGCATTTTTGACATTTAGTTTGAGGCTCTATTATGCTCTATCAAAACATTCATCATCTGGTACATTTATGACAACTCCAAGTTTGTAGTCATGGCAGACTTCATCATTGCTCACCTACCCTTCTTATGTATTTATTTTTTCTTCTTATCTTCTTACTCACAGTTTATAATGCTATAATGCTCAGATTTGATTACTGTATTTACCTTTCTTTTTTGTATTTTGGAATATATATGTATATATTTGTATTTAGATTATTTGTGTATATGTTTTGTGATCAACAGAGCCAGACATTGGTCCAGTGGATTTGTGTTCTACCACAGTAAACAAATTATAAGCAAGTAAGTAAACAAAAAAATAGATAAATAAACAAATATATTTTTAGTGCCACACATTTAGTTCCCACACTGTGTCTGCATCACAAATGCTGTGATATACATGGATTGAAGAGGAACTAGGGCGTGCACACAGTGGATGATGCTATGATAGGCAAAGAAATTAGTAATTGTTTATTTACCAGAGACTCTTACCTTTATAGACAAGCAAACTCATAGTTCAGATTAACTTTATTCAAGGATCCTTAAAGAATTGTTTGTTTCATGCTACGCAGTTGGCAAGATTTTATATATCCTGTGTAGTAATTGTGGTTATGTTTTAGCATCAGAAAAAATTCACACATACCCACTTTACAAAGGTAGCCATAGAGATATAATAGAAAAAATTCACACATACCCACTTTACAAAGGTAGACATAGAGATATAATAGAAAAAATTCACACATACCCACTTTACAAAGGTAGACATAGAGATATAATAGAAAAAATTCACACATACCCACTTTACAAAGGTAGACATAGAGATATAATGAGAAGACCTATTACCCTTACTTCTGTAAAATTAAAGAGAGTCCATCTTCAGTGTTTAGTTTTAGATTGCCCTTCCATAATGCTTTACTGGATACTCACCAAAATGAACTTCTGAATGACAATTCTCTGAAAACAATTTTATAGAGTTCTAGAATAAGATATAAGTGATACTAGATAAGATCAAATTAGTAAATTCTATCAGCCATGACTGCTATTTGCTTTAATTTAGTAACACTATTTGCCATTGTGAATAGGTATTGTCTATTTCAGCAGGTCCATATTGTTTTCAATATATTCTGGGCTGGTTTACTACAGGGTGCATTGGTAAAGTCCCTCATGGCAGAATGCACAGTCCTTCTTATTTAATTATATTTTTCATATGTGGCATTCAATAAAAGAACTTAGAATAGATTATAATTATTTTTGTTATTATTATTATTATTATTATTCTTAACAAACCAGCCAATCTGATTCTATTTTGTGATGGAGTGTAATGTTTCCCAGGTTTAAACCTAAAAAAAATTACTAATAGTAAAGCCAAAGTATGAATGTTAAAATTCAGAGGGAGTAAGCTACAGTCCTTGAAATAGTGAGACCGTAAATGTAAATGTGAAAGAATCTATGGCAAATACAATTGCTGCCACCTTGAGTATTCCATCTGTTCATTTATAAATATTTGCTGTTTTTGTTTTATTCGTAGGTCATTTTGGTTTTGATAGTCAGAATTCATAATTTCATTTCTTGTTCTTGTGATAGGAAATCTTAAAGTACCTAGATTTTTTTTTTTATCCTTAGTTGACAAGGATAGTCCCACTAGGGTATTGATCTTTTTTTACGTGAGACCTGAGGTGATATTCACACTGCTACTGGACGTTTGCTAGGGCATCAGAGAACTTTCCCTACGCTTTCTTTTATGAATATGGTCTTCCATAGAGACTGAAAATAACTAAGTTGGCTGTTAAAGCTAATACGCCATACAAAAGAATACAAGAAAGAGTGTGTAGTCATTGTGGAGAAAGTGAAACAATGGAACACATTTATTTTTATTGTAACAGAATAAAAAAGTTGTAGTTGTGGAAGAAAATATCTAAAAACAAGATATTGAAAGGTTTCAAAAATGTAGGAGACTTAAATATGAGCATGCTAGAATATGGGTATTATGGCAATAAACAACAGAAAGATGTGAAAGAAATTGATAAAAAGATGTTTTATAATTTATGGACTACATGGAATGAAAGGCTAAATGTAATGAAATTTAATGGAAAATGGATATTATCAGAAATTGTAAGAAAATATGTTTTTGGTTATGGAAAACAGGGTGGGGGATTTAGAGTATATAAAATTATTAAGTTGTAAAAGGAAGAATGTAAATATTTGTAAATAATGTATAATATTTTAATAATGTAAACAATGTAAATATGTAAATGTGTTATGATAATTAATAAAGAACCCCTACTCTTTCTGATGGGTGCCATGAGATCTTTTACATCCATTTACCACCATCTCAAGCAGATGGGAACTCAGTTTAACATCTTATCCAAAGGATAACAAATTCAGGAGTGCAGCATCCACCTAATATTGCACTTTCAACAATCTAGTCACCAGGAGTGGGCTTAGAACCCACATCCTTCTGGTCTTCCAGCACCAAAGATGAGTCTACTACCTGTTGTACCTCCAACACTGCTCAAAATAACTTGTATAATCAAAGTCTGCATAAACAAATGAAGTAAAGAAAAATTGCAATGTGAAAGAGAACAATAACAACTGATTCAGAGTACTGTGGTCTAATATTTGTTGCACATAACCAGAACCTCTGAGCTGCACAAAATGACTCCTGGTACTGATGCCAGAGACCCTGAATTACAGCATTCTGGATCTCTTTCCTTAGAATTGTGCCCACTGTGACACTGTGGCCAGACTGCTAGGGCAAATTTGTTAAATGTGAAGATCAGAAACTAATACTATTCACAAATGTGCAGAAGGATCTGAAAGAACTGTGTTTTTAAGGAAATGCTAAGAAGAAGATGAGTGCAAGGAATTATCAGTACATAATTAACAAAAAGTGCAGGTAAGGAAAAATATTTAAAGTGTAACCAGTTTTCAATGGACAAAAGAGAAGCCTGTAAGTTTGTTTCACTCCCGTTCCCCCTACAGTATAACATTTATAGTCTGGTGTGAATGGACTAAAGTTTTTCTTTGTTTTGTGGTTAGTTACATATTGCATTCCAATAGCAGTGCATTGGCAGTTACGGTATAATGTAAATGACAGACATTGCTAATTTCCAAATAATACCAACACTGGTAATCAATAGCATATTGACTTATGGTATTCTTGAAGAAACAGCATATTACCTGTTATAGCAATAGAAAGAGCAATAATATGTGTGTGTGTGTGTGTGTGTGTGTGTGTGTGTGTGTGTGTGTGTGTGTGTGTATATATATATATATATATATATATATATATATATATATATATATATATATATATATATATATTCAGTCATAAGCTTCCAGATAAAATAGCAGATGGTATTAAAAGAATGCAGTCACACTGAATCATTAGTAGTTGGTTAAGGTTTAATATGTACAGAGGCTTACTAGCAATGTGATAATTCTATGCAATGTTTTAAATGGTTTGCTGTTGTTTTTTATGTACACTTTGCCAGGTAATTTATGCAGTGCTGCTTTCTGTAACTAAGCTGCATAAATAAATCACACTTATTAACAGTCCTGTAATTTTGAATTAATTACACTTGCTTCTAATTAATGATTTCACAAAAGATATATTTAAAAGCAGGAGAGAGAAATCATTAGCTGGAGTTAAATATGAGCTGGCTTTTGTAATTTTGCTTAGCATTTTCTTTACTACTAATTATTTTCAAGCTTGTTGGTAGACTTTGAAAGCTTCATTCTGCCTTATGGTTGTCAGTGCATATTTCTGAAAGAATTTTTTTGTCTGTGCTGTTCACCATATGCAACCTGCTGTGTGGCTATATCATTGGCATCAGATCTAGAAATAAATAAATAAATAAAAAATAAAAACCTGAAGTATCTGTTCTAAACTGAGAATATAGTCCATTCTTGCAATAACATTTAAAACCATGGTATTGATAGGGATCCATGCAAGTAATTCAAACATCAGCCCTTACTACATCAATAAAAAAACATCAAAACTAAAACCACCAACAAAACAATATACATGCTCCAAGAAACAAACTTTAAGCATGTTAACAAAATAATGTGCTTCAAGTATTTTTTGCAGGGAGGCAAGTCTCCTTGCACCCCCGCCCCCCATGTGGGAGCTGCACACCACACGCCCTGGTGCAACTTAAATATACCTACTCTGAGATTGCAAAAATACTAGGAAAAGTTTTGACCCTGGTATTTGAGCGACCTTGCAACAATGTCAGTCAGCTAACCTACTGGCAAGTACTACAAGCAAAAAAGCTGTTGACAAAAGGAATGGTTGAAAAAAAATAATACATAAATAAATAAATGTTGTCACAGCCAGATATGAGATTCTGAAATAGCTGTCATTAAGAACTCAGAGTGCTTACCCTTAAAATAAATGTTACATTGAATAGCAGTTCAATACAGTGTTTATTTCAATGCCTCATGTCCTGCCTCATGATGCTAATATACTGCTCGAGGTTGGTGTTTGGTGGTTGTAGCAGGGTGCACATCAGTCTTGTTGTACAAGTAGTGTAGACTATGTCCTGGTGCTGCACTGTAATTATACTGTCTTGGAATACTTGTGTGCAGTATGCTCTGACAATATGTACTGTGTACTCTGTTGTATGACTAGTGCATAGCATACCCTGATGCTGTAGTAAGGGCATAAACAGAAGGGAGTACTGTGTTCTCTTTTGTATGACTAATGCACAAAATGACCAAGGGTCACACAAGGGGCACACAGCAGGGCAGTACCGTGCACTCTGTTTTGTGACTAGTACACAGTACACCATGGAAGTATGCTGAGGACTCACGACTGGAAAGTATGGTGTATGCTACATAACTATAGCACCTGTATACACAAATGTTAGTATGAGTGGATTGCATATAGTCTCCATACGTGAGATGGCTGCATGCGCAAGTAATACTAGCACTAAAATGTTGGAATCAGCAGTGTAGTTTGGAAAGTTACTGCACAGCAGTGTAGAACAAATTAAGAAATGCTGTGTGCTTTATTGGTCAACTAACAGAAAACACAAAGATACTGGAACACAGATGTGATGTAATACATTTTATTGGACCAACCTAGGTTTTGCAATTTTTCAAGCTTTAGGGCAAGCAAGATACATTTTTTGGGAGTTATTAATTTATTGACATTAGATATACTGCATAGATATACACTTGTGCCTAGAAAGGGAAGTACTTAATTTATTTCCAGCTGGCTAAAAAAGTCACTTAAAAATGCCAGTGTGGAGAAAAAATGTGTGCAGTTTGGATATTGAGTATGCCTTTACACCTCAAAGACAGACAGTGTGTGTGTGTGTGTGTGTGTGTGTGTGTGTGTGTGTGTGTGTGTGTGTGTGTGTGTGTGCGTGTGTGTGTGTGTGTATGTGTGTGTGTGTGTGTGTGTGTGTGTGTGTGTGTGTGTGTGTGTGTGTATGTGTGTAAGGAGACCACTAGCATGGTCAGGTTTTGATAGCACAGAGCTCAATTCAAAAACATAAATTTTGCCACTAATGAGGTGTTTCTCTATTTAGCTTTACCTTGTTCCTGAATTAGAAATCGCTAATTTACTAATTGACAGGCTCACGTTAGCTAATTAGCTGGTGAGAATCTCTCTGAATCAAAGGGCAAATGTAACAAGATTAATCAGGCATGTAGAAGCTGTGAAAAAATATTTTTGCTGAAGTGTATAAAATGAAAGAAACTCACATCTGAGAATAATACACAGAGTTGAAAAGAGTCATAAAATAAATATCTGTGGGCAGAATAAATGACAGCATTGTGCATTTATTTTATTCATACTTTGTTGATTGGGTTTGTCTCACAAGGCTAGGACTAGTCTCACTGAGCTACTGGCCTCTTTTCAGGAGAACCCAAGGTGGTATTTCTACAACTAAGGGAAGTGGATTTGTGATTTTCTGAACACAATTTCAACTATTTTGCCTTGGTTGAGCAAGCTCCCCTGCACCCCCCCATGTATGGGGAGATCCTCTTCCCCCCAACATATAAATACCAACTCCATGCCTGTACAACAGTGGAGAAAGTGCAACAACTCCTTTTCACTGAAAGTGGCTTCAGCTATTCCGTGTTCATGCTGCAGTCTGTAGAATAATAACCTTTGACTAAATTTTACATAGGTTCATAGGTAAGTACTAGACTATCTGCCTGAGAGCATCTATAAGCCTAGCCAAAATGTATTGGCTTTCGCTGCCCCCTTAAATTAGATCCCTCTGCCTCTGTCCATCAGAGCCATTAGTTCCATGTGCCTCTGTCCAGCAGAGCCACTGCAGTGATCCCCAGGGTAAATTTTCTGTTTCCCATCCACTCGTCAAGGTTTCTCTTGAAGAGTGTTAGTGAAGGGCTTTGCCTAATGTAGATTGGAATCCTGTTCCAAAGCATGGGGAGTCTATGGGACAGGAATCTATCCCTCCAGCACGTCCTAGATATTGTGGTGAGGTTTAGATCCCTAGAGCATGTGGCTCTTGGGGATTTGTTTTTTTTTTTTTTTTAGGTGGAGCATGTCCATCAATTCTGGGTTGGACATGGCCTTGTATTTCAGGCAGAGATCACCTCTGAGTAAGCGGTATGCAACCAAGTACAGCTGGAGTTTCTTCAGTTGGGCTGCATAGGGCATCTGTTTGAGGCCAGTAATCCTCTTGATGAGGTACTTCTGTGGTCTTTCCAGCTGTTGCAGGTGTCTTGTAAGGTACATCCCAAATGGGGCATTGTACTCTATGATGGGTCTAATGAGTGATGAGTAGACAGGCACAATAACCTCTTTTGTTCTAGATGCAAACCCATTTGTGATTAGGTGGGCCACACAGAAGGATTTTCTAACCACCTTGACAATATGATTATCAAAGGAGAGATTACTATCTACTTGGGTCCCCAAATCCCTTATTACATTTTCTGTATTTAGGGGACTACCACGTATGTGGTAGTTCATGGGTACTTTGTTTTTTCCAAAGGGGGTGACTATGCACTTTTTGGCATTTACCTTGAGGCCATGATTTTGACACTAGGTATCCTTCTCAGTGAGACCCTTCTGGAGGATGTCTGTATCAGCTGGAGAGTCAATTATGTCCCCCAGTTTGCAGTCATCTGTGAACCTGGTCAGCCATAGTCCTCCTGTGCTTGCCTGTACCTCTGAGAAGTATATAGTGAACAGGAGGGATTTCAGGACTGAGCCCTGGGGGACGCCACTTGTAATTGGGTTTAGAGTCGGACCAAGAGCCTGCAACTCTCACCATGTGGGTTCTATCCGTGAGCCAATTGGCAACCCATCTCTTGACATAGGGGTTTATGTTCAGGTTGGTGAGCTTGTCTATAATACAAGAATGGGGAATGGTGTTGAAAGCCTTTGTAAGGTCTAGGTAGGCTGTGTGGACCTCCTTTCCCTCATCTAAATCCTTGTTAACTGTCTCAAGTAAGTTCACCAGGTTTAGGAGGCATGATCTGCCCTTAACAATGCCAAACTGGGTTGGGTCCAATGTTTGGAGGTTCCCAATGTCTCTGTTAATGAGTTCCATGATGATGCGCTCCATAGCCTTGCAGACCAGGTTAGTCAGGCTTATAGGGCGATAGTTCCCGGGGTCTGTTGTGGCTCCACCTTTGTGGATCGGGATAACTGTTGCTGTGTACCACTCTATGGGTACATAGCCTGTAGAGAGGCTGAGTTTGAACAGTGTGTTTAGGTGAGGGGTTAGTTCATTTTGGAGTTCATGTAAGACACAGCCTGAGACACCATCCAGTCCTATTGAAGCTGTGTTTTTGGCTTTGGATGGGGCTGTTTTAACCTGTGTGTCAGTGATTGCCGGGGCTCTATATTCTTCTGGTATGGTTATGGGCCCTTTAAGGGGTGAGGGGGGGTGAAGTTTGCACTAAACCTGTCTGCCAGAATGTTGGCAATATCAGTCAGTTCAGTGTATTTTGTGCCATTCTGCATTAACTCAGAGCATATATGAGAGTTTCCACTTAGGTTCTTGACATAGCTAAAGAAAGCTTTGTGGTTATCTTCGGAGACCTTGGCAATTTTTTGGATGATTTTATGAGGGATCATAGTTTCTTGCTGATACTGATCAGGGATGTCTTTCCTTCTTGGGATTTTACTCTTTTCTGTACTAGTTTCCTCCTTCTATTGTATAGCTTATTTATGACAGGGGTCCACCAGACTGGTTTCCTTTTCTTGGAGGAGTAAGTCTTGGTTTTGCTTGGGATAGCATGATCCATGCATTTTTGCTGGTGCTCATAGAGTGCCTTTGTAAGGGATTCAGCAGCTTGGACAGCATTGTCCTTTAGCATGGGGGCTGTGAACCTTTCCACCTCAGTCTTAAGTAATGTGAAGTTTGCTTTTGAAAAGTTTTTCATGGTGGTTTCCTTGATTGGGGTGGGGGCGGAATATGGATATCCAGAGTGATTAGTCTATGGTCTGATCTAACCAGTGAGGGTTTAACCACTAGTGTAGAACACCGGCAGCCCATGTTGGTGATGACCAGGTCCAATATGTTGTCACCTCTGGTGGGGGTGTTGACCAGTTGATCCAGAGTGTTCGAGTTTATAAATTCTAGGAAACACTGGGCAAGGGAGTTAGTACTTGAGTAGTTCTCCCAGTTAATGTTTGGGTAATTGAAATCACCCAATATTAGGGCATTTGGTAGGACCTTCATATTTTCCAGTGTCTCCAGAAACACAGAATGGGGGTCCTGGGTCATGATGGGTGATCTGTAGCAAGGTACAATTTGAATTGCAGTTTTGCCCATTGTTAGTTGCACATGGATGATCTCTGAGGCATTGTGCTGTGCCACTAACCTGGAGGTGTGTGTATCCTTGATGAATATGGATTCACCCCCGCCTTTTGTGTTTCGGTCTGGGTTATATGGCCGAAAAGTATGGTATGAGTTATAGCATGGTACTGCTGGTGTGCTCTTTGGAGCCTTAAACCAGGTTTCTGTTACTGCACAGATATCAATGTTCTCCATAGTGAGGAGTGCCTCGAGTGCATGCATTTTGAGGTTTATACTTCTGGTGTTGAGTAGCATTACCCTCAGTTTTTGGTTACTTGTGCTATTTACAGTGGTGGGTTTGTCTTTTGAGCCTTGCCTAGAAAGGCACTATGGGGGCGGCAAAAGCCTTGGCTAGTATTCAAAAGCCTAAGGGTGACAGGTGCAACGTGGCTTGTTGAGCATGTCATCCCTGGTGGGCAGATACTGGATCCCCTTTGAATGACACCAGAAACTTAGCCAATTGTTGAAACTGATCATTTTTTCTTTATACTGTGGCATCATTCTTGGTGAGGGCAGGATGCTACTCAGGGTCAGGGATATACCGGCCTGGGCTGTGTGATCAGAGACCTCTTCCATGTCTCTTTTCATGTAGTCCAGGGAGGTATGTCTCAGGTCATTCACACCAACATGGACAATGACAGAGTCATATTTGTACTTGTTCTGGAGCGACCTGAGTGCTTGTGTTATGTGGAAAATCCTGATGCCTGACAAGCAGCTAACTGTAACCTTCTCCTTGTGTCCAGCCTAGTTAGTGGGACATCAGTGTGCCTGACTATAGAGTCGCCTATTACAAGTGTGTTGGGTATGTTATTTTGCCTTAAAGGCTGTGATTGTGTGGCACATTGATTATGTGAAACATGTGTTTCATGGTTTGTGATGGGGTGTGGAGGTTGCTTGCGTGTCTGCTTTGGAGGTCTCTGTTACACTTGCAGATTTTTATTTAGAACCTCTGAGTATGTTTTTGTGTATTTATGTGTGTTATTTGCCGGTGTTGGTTTAGTAGGTCTTTGTGAGACTAGTGGTGTGTTGCAAGTATTTTCCTTCTCCTCTTGACTACCAGTTCCAGTCTTGGGTTGAGAGACCTTTGCCTCCGTTTTGGCTGTATAATTGCATCTCTCGCGTATATTAGTGTTTGGTAGTAGGAGGAGAGGGTTGTCTGTATACATGAGGCAGTTGTAACATTGCCTCAAAAAGCCCAGATTCACTAGTTGGACTGGAGAGTACACCTGAAACTGCCCTTTGGACATGCCTGAATAGGTAAAGTGAGCTGTTTTACTGATTGGCTGGTAGGGGCGAATAGAGAGCCTTGTCCTTCTGGACAGTATAGGGGGTCTAGTGCTAGAGTTAATTAGTGCTTGCTATGAGTCTTGAGCAAGTGCTGGGCTGTGAAATGAATGATTTGAGTGCTTAAGTTGAAAGTTTGTCTAGTTCCAAGGGAAAAATTAAAGAGTAGATTTTGTGGAACCGGGAATATTTTAACCCTAGCTAACCGGCGCTGCCCAGCGTGCCAAACCACGCAAATGCGGTTTTTATAGCAGGGAAATAAAAGAGATAGAAATTAGCCCAAAATGGCCAATAAACTACTAACTTCTGGGCTACAGCAAACAAGGCGCACAAATTTCAGAAAGAAACATATCAAATAAGCAGGCACAATTAGCCTTTAACCTGAAATTCCCAGCTTAGAAGGGCAGAATCTAGCCTCTCCTCCCACAAGAGTGCAGACCACAAACCTTCTTAATGTAAAATAACTGCCCTGAAGCCCAAGGGCTTAAACCGGAACTAACGCACTTTTAGAATAACAGACACTGAGCCTTCAATCAGCAATTCCCAACTTAGAAGGATGTAAGCTACATGTCCTGCCACAACAATGCAGTCCACAAAGCTTCTTAATGTAAAACAACTGGTCTGAAGCCCAAGTGCTTAAACCAAAAGGCTTAGAATAACAGTTACAATTTAATCAGGCTACTACCAAGCAGTAATAACTGCAGCAGAATAATACAATTGAGTACTTTTAAGAAGAAGCACAAGCAAAATATGGTAATAAAGTGGGAAGAAACACAAATACAATAAAAGCAGATGATTCAAGTGCAATTTTTTATAACAATAGAAAACAAGCAAACTGATTTAAACAGATTATCCAATTAACCAGTAAAAAAACTCAAAAATGAGCCCTGTTCCAGCAGTCTTCAATCTGACAAGTTCTAACCGCACACTCCTGCCACTAGGATGCAGGGGAACCTTCTCCAAAAAAAGATGGCCTGGATTAGTGCTCATGTTATACAAACAAAGCTAGATTCAGCAGGCCTGAATCTAGTCTATGCTACAGAAGACAAGGTGCACCAATATCAGAAAAACAGTTCAAATAAGCAAGTACAGTAAGCCTTTAACCAGAAATTCCCAGCTCAGAAGGGCGGAATTTAGCCTCTCCTCCCACAAGAGTGCAGACCACAAACATTCTTAATGTAAAATAACTGGCCTGGATCCCAAGTGCTTAAACCAGAACTAATACACTTTTAGAATAACAGACACTGAGCCTTCAATCAGCAATTCCCAACTTAGAAGGATGTAAGCTACCTGTCCTGCCACAACAGTGCACACCACAAACCTTCTTAATGTAAAACAACTGGTCTGAAGCCCAAGTGCTTTAGCCAAAAGACTTAGAATAACAGTTACAATTTAATCAGGCTACTACCAAACAGTAATAAATGCAACAGAATAAACACAACTGCATACTTTTAAGAAGAGGCAAATGTAAATAAGGTAATAAAGTAGGAAGAAACACAAATACAGTAAAAGCAGATGAAGTGCAAACAGTTTGTTTATATAACAATAGAAAACAAGCAAACTGATTTAAACAAATTACCCAATTAACCAGTAAAAAACCCCCTCAGAACTGAGCCTTGTTCCAGCACTCTTCAATCAGACAAGTTCAGGGCCTAAGTGGGTATGCCTACTCAAATGATTACTCTGTATTAGGCAGGATGAGCTAATGAGACTAGACTAGGATAGAGCTGGGATAGAGCTGAACAGATGGGAATGGTAGGAGTGTCTGAAATCAAAATATGATCTCACTGTACTCTGTTGAGTGAGCAAATGAGATGGGCCCAGGAGGAGTGTTCAAACACAGATTTACAGGAGGGGTGGTCAAATCCAAAGTCACCAAGATTAATACCACAACAAGAACACGGAGGGTGGGTGGGGAAACTAACTGCAGACAGGGAAAGAGCTTACTTTTTTCAGTGAACAAATAAATAAGCCAATAAATGCAGTACTATTTTTAACACAATATTCAATGAAACAATAAGACAGAAAAAATAAAATGCAGTACTATCTTATAACACTGCAAGTTTGTACTTATCTCAGCTTGTAATAACGTTGATGTAGGTATGTAAAAGCTAACCAAACAGCTCAAGTATGCAACTATTCAGCAGAAATAATTTCAGAGATAAAATACTAAGACTTTAAGGCACAGAAAAGACCTCTAGGCTAAGACTTCTACACCAAATATTAATGAAGTGAGAAGAATAAACTAACTGCAGACAGAGAACTCACAATTTTCAGTGAACAAATAAATAAGCAGATAAATGCAGTACTATTTTTAACACAATATTCAATGAAACAATAAGACAGAAAAAATAAAATGCAGTACTATCTTATAACACTGCAAGTTTGTACTTATCTCAGCTTGTAGTAGAGTTGATGTGGGTATGTAAAAGCTAACCAAACAGCTCAAGTATGCAACTATTCAGCAGAAACAAATAACATTCTTAGGGAAATTTGACCAGGACATTAGGGAATTACAGTCTTTTTAATAAGTGCCATAAAATCTGATAGAGCCACCTGAGCTCTCACAACTCAAGCAGATGGGATCTTGATTTAATGTTTCGAATGAAGGATGACATTCTTAGGAGTGTAGCAGCTCCATAATGCTGCTTGGAATAGGAACAACAATAGCATTCTGGCCTTTCAGCATCAAACATGAGTGTGCTGCCTGTTGCACCACTGACACTGTGCACAATGTTAGTAGTGTGCAAGGAAGTGACTCAGAGAATATGATGCAAGTAAGAAACCTGGGCAAAAAAAGCTTAACATTAATAATGAAGGTGTGTTCTTTATAGACAGGTATACAGTAGAGTATAATGTCTGCAAAATGTTCAAAACTCTGAATCTGAAATACAATAATTTGAAACCACCTCTTTGGTAAGTTGCTTACTTACTCAGGTTACTATGTAAAGCCATTTGTTAGAAAAGGACGTATGTGAGACTGTAAAAACAAAATATGAGATTTAGTTCTAGATAATAGATATACAACTTGTTTCATCTGTAGTACATTATCTGGCCTTACAGAATCTTATTGTGGTTAAATGAATGGATAATATGCATGTGCAGAGTGATGATTTGTTTCATGAGTATGAAGACATATTTACTTATCTGAATTAGTTGCCGGGATTCAGATAGTTCCTGCAAAGTTACCAGTGAAGCATATTCCAAGAAAAGTTGCAGTAGCATTGAGGAGTAGAACTATAAAGGCCTGAACAGACTCAAGAGTATGATTGTAAATAAGAACAGACTGCATCTACAGAATGGATAAATGGCATTGTATTCAGCTGTGACAAGAGATACAATTCATATATGCATTTATTCATAACATCTATATAACATTGTCAACAGGGAATATTATATGCAATTTAATATGTCATTTCAACAATACTAGTGCTGGATGCTAACCAGAGATTTTTCTCACATTACATTTGATGAGGGTAATTCAAGTTTTGTACATTTGCCTGTGGGGAGCTTCGATTTTTTTTTAGGCTTCCATTTAGTGATTCAACAGTACCATAAGTATTTCAGAGAGCTGTTTGCATAGATGATTGAGGGACTTGATGGTATTTTAATGCAATTTGGGTATAAAATGTGAGCAGATCAGAGCATAGCAAGATGCTGGTTATTGAAATGTCTGAGATGGTTCAACCTGAGTCTGGAAAAAGTTGACATAATATCAGAATTATAGAGATGAGGTAGATTGGTCAGGTTTTAACTTTAGATTGTCTGAAATCAGATAATGAGAAAGTCAGAGCAGTGGTAGAAAGACCAATACAATGATAAATAATTATATATCAGATATTTATATGTTATAGTATGTTTCAGGGTTTCTTATAATGTCAGAATTGTGTATATCATTAAGAAATGGTGGTGCAAGGTGTAGAATGGTACTGGAGTACAGGCCAAGAAAAAAACTTTAAAATATTTCAACTGGTAAAGTAAGTGCATATATAGTAAACTATTCTGATTTGTATAAGCCATTTAAAGGAAGTGGTGCCGTGATTGTGCAAGGAAAAAAAACAGTTGCCTATGGGAAAAGAGCCTTTACTGACTGCTACAAATATGCTGAGATAGACAGAGCCTTTTAGACTACATATATGGTTGTGAGACTCTCCATGGGTATATTTATGGCAAAAGTACTAGTAGAAGATGATTATAAGCCATTATAGAGGATTTTCCAGAAATCATTGCAAAAGGTACCATCTATATTGGATAGAATATTGTTGAGATGGCAGAAATACAACTGCATTGTGTTATAAACCAGTAAAACAAATATGTTTAGTGTGCTGTGCCATTCATACATGCCATTCAAATGAAATTTATTTGCAGATGAGCTAAAATTAACTGGATAATTCCATAACTGCCTATGACAGAAAATACAGTTCAGATATGCAAGATAAGTACTGTGAGTGATCCTGATATATGTATGCATAGAGAATTGGTTATATGAAGCTGGTCAGTGAGTAATTGTGTGCCTGTATGTATGTGTTTGTGTGTGTGTGTGAATGTGAGGAAAGAAATGCAGCCATACATTTAATTTGAAGGATTATTTATTTATTGACATGTGATTACCAAGAAAGTCTGACTGGGTAGGAGCCCATTTTCAGTGGAGGCCTGGGGAGAAAAGCTCCAAAGTATTACAAAACATTTTAAGACCAATAATTTTGCAGTCTTTAATAATAATAATTAAAAAATACAGTTTAAATAATTATACTAAATTAGACTTAATATAAAAACATTAGATAAGAACAGATACAGGTTATATGACAATGATTTAGTAGTTATAGAAATTTTTGACAGTTTATAGAGAAAGTTAAGTAAGTTAGCATAATACATACAGGAATTGCAATATGAAGTGAGAGAAAAGCAGATTATGGTATATTTAGAGAGAAAGTGATAGAAGTAAGGAAGTGAGTGAAGAAGGGAGAGTGAGGTGATGTAACCTATGAATAGGTATTTGTTCATATTTAGGGATATAATTTATCCTGGTGCTAAGCAAGAACAGAACCAGCATTTGGCTAGGAAGTCTGTAAGAACGGTTTTGCAAAAATGTATTGCAGCTGAAAGCCCTCCAGGTGTAACATCTCTAAGCCACTGAGGACCTAATCGCTTTGGGTCCCCCCACCCCCCACTTTTGTGAGCAAGGAATCATCTCACTCCAGCTAAAAGCAAAGAAACCTCTAACCAGCAATCATCCAAAAATAGACTGCAGCCCCTGGTTTAACTCCAGGAACCTTGTTGTTGCAGCTTGTGTAGTAGCCACTGAGGACCTGATTGCTTTGGGTCCCCCCCCAACTTGTTTGAGCAAGGAATCCTCTTACTCCAGCTAAAAGCAAAGAAAACTCTAACCAGCAATCATCCAAAAATAAACTGCAGCCCCTGGATTAACTCCAGGAACCTTGTTGTTGCCGCTTGTGTAGTAGCCACTGAGGACCTGAACGCTTTGGGCCCTCCCCCACTTGTTTGAGCAAGGAATCATCTCATTCCAGCTAAAAGCAAAGAAAACTCTAACCAGCAATCATCCAAAAATAGACTGCAGCCCCTGGTTTAACTCCAGGAACCTTGTTGTTGCCACTTGTGTAGTAGCCACTGAGGACCTGATCGCTTTGGGCCCCCTCCCCCATTTGTGTGAGCAAGGAATCATCTCACTACTGCTAAAAGCAAAGAAAACTCTAACCAGCAATCATCCAAAAATAGACCGCAGCCCCTGGTTTAACTCCAGGAACCTTGTTGTTGCCACTTGTGTAGAAGCCACTGAGGACCTGATCGCTTTGGGTCCCCCCCGACTTCTGTGAGCAAGGAATCCTCTCACTCCAGCTAAAAGCAAAGAAAACTCTAACCAGCAATCATCCAAAAATAGACTGCAGCCCCTGGTTTAACTCCAGGAACCTTGTTGTTGCCGCTTGTGTAGTGTAGGTGCCAGCTTTTGTAACTACTGTTATGCCTTGTTAAAATCTGTTACAGTCAGCTAGAGTGCATACCCCAGGGGCAATAGCTGCAAACCTTCTTCCTCTTAGCCCACCCCAACTCCTTTCATTCTGTTTCACTGTTGATAATTTGTTATATGTGAAGGTATTTATCCCCTCTCAATAGTCATAGCCTTCAGTCCCTCCTCCTCAATACTTGTTCTTCACTAAACACCAGACAGAGGTGCAAAGTCTCCAGCTACTTTTATCTTTAGCTACATTGTGTGCAGCAAATAATGAGCAAAGGGGAATACAAATATAAAAGAGAATAAAATCTGCCATTGCAGACTAGTAAGCAGCATACAACTTCTACCTGTGGTGTATTCCTACACATAGTTTTTCTTGGAGAAACCTTTCATTCCTTGAACAAGGGTGCCTGTATGTTTACCTTATTTCCTTGGCTGTTCTTGATAATTAGCTAGGTTTAGCAGAGTCCCTTGGATTCTCCTCTACTACTTCAAATTCCAATTGAAGGTTTCCCTCCCTTCCCCCACCCCCCAAGTGATTGCTCAGGTACAACACACCAAAGGTTTAAAAACCCTGGATGCCATATTTGCTCTAATTGCAGCTGAAAGCTCTCCAGGTGTAGCATCTCTAGTAAGTGACAGTATTATTTTTCTTTTTTTCAGTGTTGTATTCCGCTCTGTAAACTCACCGTCCCTGCATAGAGTAGCTTTCGAGTTATTTTTTATTTTTGCTGGTATAGTTTATATTTGGATATCAGAAGCTTATATTTTTGTGTTTGCTTGCTCCCAATTTCAGTAAACCTGAGTTCCTCTAAATGATAGTTTAGACTACTTTATAATGTCACAGTACTACTAGCTTAAAAGTGATTCCAATAGCTTCTTTCAAAAATAAGGGCATGAATATAAGCTACTTTATTAATTGTGTCTTCATGTAAAGCTTTTTGTTTGTTTAATTGTCATAACTACCTGCTATGTGCGAACTCTTTTTTCTCTCCTCCACGTTTGTCTCTCTTTCTCCCTAAAGTACCCTACTCCCCATTGCACTGTTCCTGATATAGTCTCTAAGAACCTACCTACCTGGTGACAAAGGACCCTATTGAAATGCCTGCGGTCTCATCTAACAGCCTTATTTTCCCTGCACCCTTTCTCAAGGAAGCAAGAAAGTATGTGGTTGTCTAAGTCCTGCTTGTAAAGCTGGCCACCGTCTACTATTGCTTCAGAGGTTCTCAAGTACGCTACAAGCCTGAACAGTCAGCAGCCTTTACCCCCCCATCTACCCTGTATCCAACAAACCTCTTCTACTTTATAATAATCCCCTTTACTAGCTATCACTCCTTCCCTAGTTCTAAACCAGCTAGCTCCCTTACATACTTACCTGAAATACTAGATCTGCCCACTAGGTGGCACCCTATCCCATCCTTTATCTCCTGCTTATCCTGTATTTCTTCTGTAATTACACTACATCTCTTAAGTCCTAGACCTGCTCTTATTTTCTCACTTACCCTTTACTTCAAGTGTCTACACCCACCTGTTTTTTTCTCATAGACTTCTGTTTTATCTCTGACCTTTCCCACTCCTGACTTGCCTAACTTTCCTTCAGTTACTAGCATTGCTGATAGTTTCTTCTCTAGCTTCTCCTTCACTTGTCTCTACCTACTCCATTCGCCCTGCGGGCTCACTCCGGTCACCTACTCCACCCCAAATCTCACCCACTCCCAGGGGTCCTACTCTTATACCATCTAACCACACCCCTTCCTCTTCCACCAATCACAAACTCTTCACCATTGGCCACTTAACTCGAATTCCCTCCTTTCACTTACTACTCCCTATCTCTCCCACCACACCCTCCACCTATTCCTTTCCACACCTAGTATACCTCTGAGCCTATAACAGCAACCTAACAACTTACCCTTCCAGATGTATAAGCTACCCACCCCAGCCCTCTTACAGAGGTTACTCATACTTACACTTCTACCACCTCTAACTTTAGCTTACCTGCTAACTTCCTATGAACACCCATTATATCCACACCTTCTCTACCTCAATAAGCTATCTACCTCTCCTTCTCTACCTATTTTCACTAACCATGTTAACATAACATCTACTCCCAGCTATCTACTAGCAAAATACCATAGGACAGCCCACATTAGATATGACTCTCTCAATCCCAAAAAATCTCTACCTCTATGTAATAAATTCCCAAATCCTAGACTTCAAACACTACTCTTCTCTTTAAAAGATGGAGACATTCACCCAAACCCAGGCCCAACAACTGCTACTACCACTCAACTCCTCAAGCCCAACCCCTCTACTATCCATTCCCTTACCAAAACCACCTAACTCACTCTTATTAGCTCACCTCAACATACGCAGCATTAATAACAAAGTTGCACAACTCCATGCTCTCTTGGAAGTCTACTCCTTTGACATTCTTTGTTTAACAGAAACTTGGTTAAAACCTGTAACTAAAGACAATGAAGTCATCCCACCCGGCTATAATATTTTGCGACTTGACCGTGCAACCAAAAAGGGTGGTGGTGTAGCTATCCTATTTAAATCTAGGTTACAAATTACTACCTATGACTATAAACCACCTCAAGACTCCAACGCTGAAATTCTTATTACCAAGCTTCAACTTAACACATTCAAATCCATCTATATTATCTGTATCTATATTCCTCCAGGTAATAACATTGCCACCATAGAAAATATCCTTTGTTGGTTATCCCAAAATTTACCCCAAGAAACCATAATCCTAGGTGATTTTAACATTGATTGGAAGTGTTGTAGCAGTAGCCAGCCTACTGGCCATATTAACCTTTTTGTTTTTTCTCAAACCATTACCTCCCCTACCAGGATAAACAAGCCTAATAAGAAAGAAAGTACCTTAGATTGGATTCCCATAAATAATCATCCTCAGACATATGAAGCTGGAACCCTCCCTGACGATATACGTGACCACTCACTAACCTACATCATCAGGTTTAAATTCAATCTACCTAATCCAACCATATCTAGGACAATTAGAACCAAGAAAAACTTCAACCCCGATCTCTTCCAGAGAGAACTAAGAGCATGTAACTGGTCTCCCTTAAAATGCCTTACACTAGAGGAAGCTGTTAATTACTTTAATTCTAACTTCCTAGCCATACTAGACCACATTGCACCAACCCGCTCTATTAGAATGAGAACTAAATCTGCCCCATGGCTTTCAAAAGAAACCAGGCAAAAAATCCATCTCAGAAATAAATACTAGAATAAATCTCATTTAACTAAAAACCCAGTAGACAAACAAAATGTCAGACAGCTGAGAAATTAAACTAAAAAAGCTATACTGTCTGACAAAAGAAACTACTACCTACAATTCCAGCAGACTCACCATAATAAACCACAAATGTTCTGGGTGAGTATTAATCAATTATTACACCCAGGTCAATCCACCACACTAAACCCACAAGGCACAGACCAGGAGAATCCCAAGCAGACTGCTAATGCCTTTAATACCTTTTTCACTGAGGCCATTCAAACTCTTGCCAGTCAGTTATCTACTCAGAACTTAACTATACCCAACTCTAACTCTAACCCATCCCCTCCATTTCTCTTCCAACCAGTCCCAACAACATATATTCTTACCCTTATCCAAAAACTGAAACCATGCACGCCTTCAGCAGACCAACTACCCACTGAATATCTACAAAAGGCAGCCAAATCCATCACCTATCCCATTTCCATTCTCATCAATAGAACCATCAGTGAAGAACACATCCCTAAAATCTGGAAAGTATCCCATATTATCCCCCTTCACAAGGGTGGGAACTCTACTGAACTCTCCAATTACCGTCCCATAGCCCTACTTTCTCCCTTAGCAAAGATCATGGAAAAATGCATCCACAGACAATTGCTTGACCACCTAATCTAAAATAACTTACTTTCAAACTCTCAACATGGTTTCAGACCTTCCCACAGCACTACTACTGCCCTTCTTTCCTTTACTGACTGTATTAACAAAAAAACGTAACCTCAATATGCTTTCCTCTGCACTGTTTATAGATCTGTCTAAGGCATTCGATATGGTAAATCACCAGATACTTATAAATATCCTCAAATCCCTGTGACTAGATGCACTAGCTATAAAATGGTTCCAGTCCTACTTAGATAACAGACAACAGGCTGTACTTTGGCATAACATTCTATCTACCCATCTGCCCATTAACACTGGTGTTCCTCAAGAGTCCATATTAGGACCTCTGCTGTTTTCTATATTTATCAACAACCTTCACCTAGCAATCCCCCAAGCTACATACATACAATATGCAGATGATTCCACACTTATATTCTCAGCCACATCTATATCTGAACTTCACTCCCTTACCCAAAATATGTTTAACACAGTTGAACAATGGTTTACACAGCACTGTCTCCTTCTGAACCCCCAAAAAACTAAACTCCTCCTTTTTACTCCTACTTGTAAATCCCCCAAATAGATTATACAATAACATCCAATAATGGTATTCTCATATCCCCATATCCAACTACCAGGCTACTAGGTATCACCATAGATAACAACCTTTACTTCAACACCCATATTAACAATATTCTAAAATCTATTAATAGAAAACTAGGCTCTCTCTACAGGATCAAACCCTTCCCCTCTCCTGCAGCTAGAATAACTATTGCTCACACCCATCTAATTTCTACTCTCCTCTATGCCTCACCCATATATACTAATCTCTCTAAAAACAACCTTAATAAAATGGAAAACTCCTACAATAATATAGCCAGATTTGCTAAAGGTAACCCTTTCGGAACCCACCACTGTTTTAATCTAAAGCAGCTAGAATGGCTTGAATTACAAAATCAACTTAAATTCCACCAACTGACCATTGCCCATAAAATCCTTTACCAACCTACCAATACCCCTATACTATGTACCCTCATTACCCCCTGCAACAATCTAAAGATCTTATGATCATCACATAAACTTCTTGTAAATATTTGTAAATCAAATAACAGGGCTGGGGACTCTCTTTTCTCTAATACTGTTGGAAAATCCTGGAACCTTCTTCCTTCAGGCCAGTTATTTTACATTAAGAAGGTTTGTGGCCTTCACTCTTGTGGGAGGAGAGGCTGGACTCTGCCCTTCTGAGCTGAGAATTTCTGGTTAAAGGCTTATAGTGCCTGCATATTTGAACTGTTTCTTACTGAAATTGGTACACCTTGTTTGCTGTAGCATAGACTAGATCAAGGCCTGCTGAATCTAGCTTGCTTTGTATGCTTGTTGTTTGTTTGCTTATTTCCCTGAAATGCTAATTCCACCTAAAACGCGGCTTTTCAGTGCTTCTGTGGATCCCTAGTGATATCTGCATTGCTTACTGTACTTATTTCCTTGTTTCACTTGAAAGAAAGTTACTGTTTGTCATTTTTGCATTTAAGTTACCTGTAACACATTGCATTTAAGTTACCTGGCACTTGCTCACTAAAGCAATTATTTAAGTCAGCACTAAAAAATTAAAAGCACTACACCCTCACAAACTCCCTTTGAGTACCTTGTTTCCCATTGGCCCTTTTTTCAATTATAAAGGAATTCCCAATACTATTCTAGCATGTCCAAAGGTCAGTTGTCAATCTCCTCTCCAGTCCAGCTGGTGAATCTGGGAATCTTGAGGCAATGTTACAACTGCCTCATGTACACAGACAACCCTCTCCTCCTCCCAACAAATTCCAACACATGTGAGAGATGCAATCATATAGCCAAACTGGAGGCTAAGCTCTCTCAACTCAGTACTGGCGTAACCAGTCAGGAGGAGAAGGAAACCACACTCACTACAATTCCAGTCTCACATAGACCTACCACGACAGCAAACCAAACACATAAACACACAAAAACATACTCGACAGCTCTAAATAAAAATCTGCTTAAGCAGCAGAGACCTCCAAAGCAGACACCCAAGTAACCGCTACCCCAAAACAAAACACGTGCAACACATAGCTCACAAAGCCAGTGTGCCGAACAGTCACAGCCCTTAAGGCTAAACAACACACCTGATACACTTGTAATAGGTGACTCTATCGTCAGGCACACTGACATCCCGCTCACCAGGCTGAACAAGTAGAAGGTCACGATGAGCTGCCTGTCAGGTGCTAGGATCCGCCACATAACACAAGCACTCAGGTCACTCCAAGGCAAGTACAAATATGACTCAGTCATTGTCCATGCTGGTGTGAATGACCTGAGATGTACCTCCCTGGACTACATGAAAAGAGACATAGAGGAACTCTCTGAGCATGTAGCCCAGGCCGGTATGACCCTTAACCTTGAGTAGCATCTTACCCTCATCAAGAATGATGCCACAATATGAAGACAAGATGATCAATTTCAACAATTGGCTTAAGTATTGGTGTCATTCAAAGGGGATCCAATGCCTGTCAGCCTGGGATGACATGCTCGACAAGCCACGATGCTTCGCTAGGGATGGCTTGTACCTGTCATCCCTGGGCTTTCGGATATTGACAAAGGCTCTTGCTACCCCCATAGTGCCTTTTTTAGGCAAGGCTCAAAAGACAAACCCACCTCCATAGGTATCACAAGGGATAAGAAACTAAGAGTAATGCTACTCAATGCCAGAAGTCTAAACCTCAAGATGCACTTTCAAACTCTCCTTAGCATGGAGAACATCGATATCTGTGCAGTAACAGAAACCTGGTTTAAGGCTCCCGAGAGCACCCC
The DNA here is from genome assembly GCF_019279795.1 of Protopterus annectens. Lineage (NCBI taxonomy): Eukaryota > Metazoa > Chordata > Ceratodontiformes > Protopteridae > Protopterus > Protopterus annectens. Next base: position 209,475,835 of record NC_056735.1, read on the forward strand.
AGCACTACCAGGTTATACCTCATACCATGCTTTTTGGCCCCAAAACTTGGACCGAACCACAAAAGGAGGGGGAGTATCAATATTCGTCAAAGATACCCACACCTCCAGGTTGGTGGTACAGCACGAAGCATCAGAGACTATCCATGTGCAACTAACAGTGGGTAAAACTGCCTTCCAGTTTATAGCCTACTACAGACCACCCTCCAAAACCCAGGAACCCCACTCGACCTTCCTGAGAACACTGGAAAATATGACGGTCTCTCCAAACACCATTATATTGGGTGACTTCAACTACCCAAACATAGACTGTAAGCATTACTCTAGCTCCAACATCCTAGCCCAAAGGTTCCTAGAATTTATAAACTCAAATGCTATGGAACAACTTGTTACCACTCCCACAAGAGGGGAAAACATACTGGACCTGATCATCACCAACATGGGGACTCTATGCTCCAGACCAGAAGTGTATCCCTCACTAGAAAGATCAGACCATAAACTAATCTCACTGGATATTCACATCCCAACCCCACCCCCTGCCCAGAAAACCACAGTGAAAAACTTCTCTAAAGCAAATTTCACACTCCTCAAAAACGAGGTGGAATCCTTCAAAGCCCCTGGGCCTGTGGAAAATACAGCCCAGACCGCAGAATCCTTTATAAACACATTCTATGAACACCTTCAGGAATGCATGGATCATGCAATCCCAAATAAAACCAAGACCCAGTCCTCCGAAGGCAGACGTCCTGTCTGGTGGATCCCAGCCATAAACAAACTATACAATAGAAGGAGGAAGCTACTACACGATATAGCAAAATCCCAAAAAGGGAAGGCATCTCTGATCAGTATTAGCAAAAAACTACGGGCACTCATAAAATCGTCTAAGGCCAGCTTCGAGAGAAAAATTGCACAGGACACTAAGGATAATCACAAGGCTTTATTTAGTTATGTTAGGAACCTGGGTGGGAATTGCCAGATATGCTCAGAATTAGTCCAAAATGACAAAAAATACACCGAACCCACAGACATTGCCAACATCCTAGCTGACAGGTTCAGCGCAAACTCCCTCCCCACCAAAAGGGCAAATATCTATCCCAGCAGAGTGCTGCCCCCCTGACATCTCACATGCTCAGGTAAGAGCCGCCCTCTCCAAAGCAAAAAACACAGCATCAATGGGACCAGACGGTGTCCCGGGCTGCGTCCTACATGAACTCCAAGTAGAGCTAAACCCAAACATAAAACGACTGTTGAATCTCAGCCTTACTACAGGATATGTACCCAAAGAGTGGCGTACAGCAACAGTGATCCCTCTCCACAAAGGTGGTGCCTCAATGGATCCTGGAAACTATCGCCCCATAAGCCTGACTAGCTTGGTCTGCAAAGCTATGGAAAGGATCATCATGGACCTCATAAATAAAGATATTGGGGACCTACAGACACTGGATCCTACCCAGTTCGGCTTTGTTAAGGGCAGATCCTGCCTCTTAAACCTGGTCAATTTCTTTGAAACAGTCACCAAGGCCATTGACGAGGGGAAGGTGGTCCACACAGCCTACCTGGACCTCGCAAAAGCCTTCGATACAATACCCCACTCGGGCATTATAGATAAGCTCACCAGCTTAAATATAAACCCCTATGTCACTAGATGGGTTGCAAACTGGCTCAAGGACAAGAACCCACATGGTTAGAATTGCTGGAGCCATGTCAGACTCCAAACCAGTTACAAGTGGCGTCCCACAAGGCTCAGTCCTGGGACCTCTCTTGTTTGGTATATATTTCTCGGAGGTACATGCCAACACGGAAGGACTGTGGCTGACCAAGTTCGCAGATGACTGCAAACTGGGTGCCATAATCGACTCTCCAGCTGACACAAGCATCCTCCAAAAGGGCCTCATAGAAACAGACAACTGGTGCCAGAGCCATGGCCTCAAGCTCAATGCCAAAAAGTGTATAGTCATCCCCTTTGGCAAAAACAAAGTGCCCACAAATTACCACATAGGTGGTAATCCATTAAGTATAGAAGAAGTAATTAGGGACCTGGGGACCCAAGTTGATAGCAATCTTTCATTTGACAACCACGTGGCCAAAGTGGTTAGAAAAACATTTTATATATCCCACCTAATCATGAAGGGATTCACATCTAGATCAGGGGAGGTCATCATGCCTCTTTACTCATCCCTCATCAGGCCCATAATTGAGTACAATGCCCCTTTTGGGATGTACCTTACCAGACACCTGCAGCAACTGGAAAGACCCCAAAAGTACCTCACCAAGAGGATCAAAGGGCTCAAACAGATGCCACATGCTGCCCGGTTAAAGAAACTCCAGCTCTACTCAGTGGCATACCGCCTGCTCAGAGGCGATCTGTGCCTGACATATAAAGCCATGTCCAACCCAGAATTAATGGACATGCTGCACCTCAGAAAATCCAAATCCCATCGAGCTATGTGCTGGAGAGACTTGAACCTTAACACTGAAATAAATAGGACATGCTGGAGGGACAGATTCATAACCCAGAGGCTCCCTTCACTCTGGAATAAAATCCCAGTCCAGGTTAGGCAGAGTCCCTCATTGACTCTCTTCAAGAGGAATCTTGATGAGTGGATGGGAAATCGTAGGTTTACCCTGGGTATCACTTCTGTGTCACTGTTAGACAGAGGCACAGTATACTAACCTCGAAAAAGGGCATAGCACAATTAATTTAAAATGGGTGGCGAAAGCCAAACACACTCTGGCTAGGCTTATAAATGCCCTAGGGCAGATAGCCTAGTATGTACCTATGAACCAAACGAACTTTCCTCTCTTCCCTCTATATCACACTTTAAAACCAAATTGAAACTTTTCCTCGGAACACAATGGCTCTGCCCCTGTACTAAACCTGACTGATCAACTAGCTCTTCTTACTTGGTTCAACCTACCCTCCTCTTCTCAGTAATCAAGTTCCTTTTCTTAATAACAACTTACCTTGTCCTTCAATAGTATTAAGGAGACTCCTTTTACTAATATATTGTATAATTTCAGCTCCCACTTTTTCTTTATGACTACTTGTATACTAATATATTGTATAATTCTGCTGCCATCTTTTTCTTTTTGATGTATTGCAACTACATCTTGTATTGTAAATTGTATCTGTATATTTTGCACTATGTTATGAACAAATGACCTCTTTGATTATTCTTTGTACTGCACGTGCAATGTTCATTGTATACATTCATTTTTGTATATGTGATTTTGTTTGTTTCCTCGGAGCTTATCTCCCCGGGCCTCTACTGAAAAGGGACATATATCCAGTTAGACTAGCCCAGTCAACAAATGTAAAATAATAATAAATAAAATAAAATAATAATAATTTTGAAGGATTGGTTGGAGAGTATTGACCTGATAGAGATAAGGTGTCCTAGGCCTTAGCAACATGGTATGAGTACAGACAATTCCCACCAGATTTGATAGGTTTGTGGACAGACTGGAGATTTTTGTCATTGGATTGTAATGACTGACTAGGAACATAGCTATATAGAATGTTATTTAGTGCTGGACAAGCATGTGGATTCTGGATAATTTTATAGGTGGCAAATTTTATAGTTGTAAATAATACTTACTGTTTAAGGCTGATAAACCCAGTGCCTACTCAATTAAGCAAAAAAATGCTGCCATGAATACATTAGGTTCACTTTGCATTGGCCAGTGTACAGAAGAAATCCAGTGATATTTTATTTTGGGCTGTTACATCTATACAAATAGACCAAAAGGTCCAAACCAGTGCTGGGGCTAATGCTTATCACAGTAGTAACCCAGCAGAATGAATGACTTCTTTTTCAGTTCTGGAAAGATCTTGGAATAAGATTAAGATGGATTTATTTCAATACCAGTTATAAGATATTTGATCTGTTTTAATTATTATTTAAGTTTGCAGAGGTTGTAAAATTAACAAGTGCTTTGAGCACAGATGTGCATTGAAATGTATGCTTTATGCAATATTTCAGGCATGCTTTTCAGAGATAATTGTCCACAATATGAATACACAGAATCCATTAGCTTTTCAGAATCAGTGGGAATTTCTGCATGCAACTTCTGTTCCCAGCAATAACCAATCTAATGATCAAGTCAAGAGAGTAGAGGTGATTGTCAAAAACCTCATGAAGAAGTAATCCACCATTAACAGTGATTCATCCTCATGAAATTACTCCACTGCAAGATGTCGGTCTATCAGCTGCTCAGTTATGTGTAAGGTATAGATTAAAAAGAAAACTGTCGGTATAGATAAAAAAAAATCTTTAGACTACTACTAATGCTGCTGCTACTACTACTAATGCTACTGTTGCTACTGCTACTACTACTTTTACTACTACTGCTATTACTAATAATACAATACTTTTGCTACTACTACTTCTACTATTTTTACTACAACTGCAATTATATGACTACTTCTGCTACTACTACTTCAGTACCATTGCTATTATTACAGCTACCAGTACTTCTTCTAATACTACTTCTACTATTACTACTATACTACTGTTACTACTACTATTGCTAATACTACTACTATTGCTACTAATACTTCTACTATTTCTACTACAACTGCAATTATTATGACTACTTCTGCTATTACTACTACAATACCATTGCTATTGTTACAGCTACCACTACTTATTCTAATACTACTTCTGCTATTACTACTATACTACTGCTACTACTACTACTGTTGCTAATACTACTACTATTGCTACTACTACTTCTACTACTATATACTACTGCTACTACTACTGTTGCTAATACTACTACTATTGCTACTACTACTTCTACTACTACTATACTATTACTACTACTACTGCTACTATACTACTGCTTCTACTACTTCTTCTATTTCTACTAGTATCACTACTACTACTACTTCTGATACTAATGCTACAACTTCTTTGCTAGTTCCTGAAAGTTAAATGCAGATTCTAGAGAGACTGAAACATAATTAGTTATGAACAAATGTCCTTCATGTAGTGAAAAAAATAAGAAAGGAAAGAAAAGGAAGATATAAAGGGGGAGTTCAGCAGACCACCAGTGCAAATCAATGGAAGACATGGTTCTGAAGTAAAGTGAGTAACCAAAGTAATTTTTCCAAACTGCTGATGGCAGAATGGATAGAAAGATTAGGAAAAATCTGTTCAACATGAATGGCTTCTCAAAGACTCTCTGAGGCCAACAAACAGTGTTTGTGATGACCTTAGAATCAAAGAAATGTACAGAGAGAGCGAGAGCTAAAGAGGTGTCCCAAGAGACATTAATGAAGAGGTTATTAAAATCAGATGTGAAGTATCAAAAGAGATACCACATGAAGACATTCCTAGTACAGTGACACCAGTTATGGAGACATTAGTAGTACAGTGACACCAGTTATGCAGACCATGGAATTCTATACTGAAAAACAACAGCAGTAGCATATTAACATTTTGCAATGTTAATTATTGCTAGTAAAATTTTGCAGTGTTGCATAGCTAGTGATACTGACTGCTGGGCTGCAGCCTCCCATAAAAAAAAAAAAAAAAAAGAAAAAGGAAAAAAATGTATTTTCGTTATTTACTTTTTTAAAACTTTTTTCTTTTAATAAAATATGATAGCCTTAGCTTTACCACTACCATTACCCTTATCAACATTAGACCTCCATGCCTGAACAGAGTTTTAAGAGCTTCCAATGTCCATTAAAAAAAAAAGTTCCCTTGCTTTGCTGGGTTATTTTCAAAACAAGCTAGCACAATGTCTACACCACACACTGAATAAGGCGATCCTGCCTTATTAAAGTTCTTCCTGCCTTCTCCAGAAGGTAATATATACAGAACATGCCTTAATGGGCTGCTGTAAGAAGCAGCGAGAATCCATTTATACTGGCTCAAGCTGCCTCAGGTCACTAAAATTAAGGCAGCCTGTTACTGAAAGTAAAACATGGAAGTAATGGATTTATTGTAAAAATATATTTAATGAAATATGAATGCAAGCGACAGTGTTTTTTTTAACTAGTTTAAACAATACTTTGAAGCATTTATTTGATACGAAAACGATCTTTGTTAAAAGAAGTTTAGTTTATATTTATTAATGTTTATTCTGATAGATGTCTAGTGAGAACTTTTTGCTAGTTAATTAGCTAATCATTTTGTTAGTTTCTTAATTAATATAGTTTGGATTATTTAGTTAGCCTATATAAAGTGTTAATAAACTAAGCTTATATTTTAATTTGTCCCTTTTTAATTACAGTTTTAGGTAGCACATTCTCTGATTATCTGTGGTGTTACGGGGGAAGGGGGACATGTTTAAAGGAATGATTATAATGCTTTTATTGCTCTTAACAGAACCATCTTCTGTAACTACTCCCCTGCTCCAAATAATCTGAATATTTATAAATAAGGAATGTGTTTGAGGCTTTTCATTATACTCAGCTAGGATCACTTGTTTGTGTTTCAGTAAAGGATATTCCTTTTTTAACTCAACTGTGGGCTACCTACTATTTTCTATTTTGTTATTTTGTAGTATATGTTTTACAGTTTGATTTTTATTAATGAACTAGGTGCTTAACATAATTCAGGAAGTGAACATCACACCCTCCACACTGCAAAGTTTCTTCTTGGTTTATTTCTTTTTTTTTACTAGCCCTACATGTACAACCTATCTACTGTGCAAGTAGGTAAGTATTTTATTTTAAGTGAGTGTGCGTGTGTGTGTGTGTGTGTGTGTGTGTGTGTGTGTGTGTGTATATACATGTTTTGAACTGTCCCAGATTTCAGTGAATGTCTCTGATTTAGCCTCATATGTTGGTCTTTTCCTTCCTTGTAATGTTTGTTTTCCTGTTAATTAGTGAGGAATACAGTTACTACAAACTAATAATGTTAGATACTCAGATTTAGACACAGGAAGCAGGCTAATGCAAGTCCTATTATTCTTAGTTTATAGAGGCAGTATCTGCTGTTGATTTTGCCCCCGATTTTGGTCTTTTGTTAATCATTATTGTTTAGCTTTCTGTTTGATTCTTGAGCATTGGAATATATGTGGAAGGGGAGGGGTTACAGACAGTGGGCTGTATTTTGTATCGGTGTATCTTTTGACTTAGTTTTTCTGTCTTTGCTTCATAGGAACCCCCATTAGTGTGCTCGCATTCCCCCCAGCAAAAGTTTTATTGTGTTTTGGCCAACCTCCAATAAACCAAAGGCTATCTGGTTGCCCTGCACTGAGACCCTGCATCGGTGGAACACTGAAATGCTTTCAGCTACACTAGTTCCCCCCCAGCAAACATTTTATTCTGTGTCTTGGCCAGCCTCCAATAAACCAAAGGCTGTCTGGTTGCCCTGCACTGTGAGACCCTGCATTGGTGGAACACTAAAGTGCTTTCAGCTATACTAGTTCCCCCCAGCAAAAGTTTTATTCTGTGTCTTGGCCAACCTCCAATAAACCAAAGGCTGTCTGGTTGCCCTGCACTGTGAGACCCTGCATTGGTTGAACACTAAAGTGATTTCAGCTACACTAGTGTATGTTAGAGACTCTGTCCTCTAAACTGAAGACTTTTTGCTATAGCCTTGTACTGTAAGCGTGCACACTACTGGTGCCCACCCCCCATTTTTTCTCTTCCTATTGTACTCCTAGGTCAATTGCTTAAAACTACTTTCTTTCTCTTGGAAAAGGTTTACCTATGTACCTGCAGCCCATACTTCAATTGTTTTTCCCTATAGAAGTGGTGGTCATTTTCACCACACTGTACTAGATTAGTAGCACAATATTTGTAGTTATTAGGAAGATACTGCACTACACTGACCTGGAATTGACTGAGGTTGGTTTCCCTGATTGTTTTCTTAGCAGCTGGCCTAGTCCAGTTTTTCTGGGTCACAATCTTGTATTTGTTTGTGTCTATCTCCCTCTCCCACCTTGAACCTGCACACCTCCCTCCTACTCCTGCATAATTACAGAGGAATCAAAAAACTTGATGTAGAAAGGCACCATCTTTTGACTTAGTTTTTCTACCCCTGCTTCATAGGAATCTCCAGTAGTGTGCTCGCATGTAAGTACTACTTGGTATTGTTTTTGTTTGTGATTCTTATTGCTATTTTTGATAAGTTTCACACACACAGTGTTTTTTTTTTCTTTTTCATGCATATTTTTGGTTGGTAACAGCTCTATTATAGGTTCATAGGTAGGTACTAGGCTATCTGCCCGAGGGCATTTATAAGCCTAGCCAGGGTGTGTCAGCTTTCGCCACCCCATTGATTAATTAACTGAGCCTCTGTCAAGAAGAGCTAATGAAGTTATCCCAGGGGTGTATTTTCTGTTACCCATCCACTCGTCAAGGTTTCTCTTGAAGGGTGTTAGTGAGGGGCTCTGCCTAATGTTTGTGTCTTTCGGCTTTTGCCGGTTAGGGGTTGCCACAGTGGAACTCCGGTCTGCTAATGATTGACAGCTGATTTTTACTTACCGGCTTGCCAGGCCTGATGCACAACCTTCAAAGAAGGTACGCCCATTCACGCATGTCTCCATGCAAAAGACGCTCTAGCTGAGAATCGAACCGGACAGCGTCTTACTGTGAGGCGACAATGCTATGTAGTTAGGAATTTTGTTTCAAAGCATGGGGAGTCTCTGTGCCAGGAATCTATCCCTCCAGCATGTTCTATTTATTGTTGTGGCAAGGTTTAGCTCACTAGAGCGAGTGGCTCGCAGTGACTTGAATTTCTTTAGGTGGAGCATGTCCATCAATTCTGAGTTGGACATGGCTTTGTAAGTCAGGCAGAGATCACCTCTGAGTAAGCAATATGCCACTGAGTACAGCCGGAGTTTTTCCAGTCAGGCTGCATAGGACATATGTTTAAGGCCAGTAATCCTCTTGGTGAGGTACTTTTATGGTCTTTCCAGCCATTGGAAGTGTCTTGTGAGGTACATCCCAAATGGGGCATTGTGCTCTATGATGGGTCTGATGAGTGATGAGTAGAGGGGCACTATAACCTCTTTATTTCTAGCTGTGAACCCTTTAGCAAATAGATGGGCTACATAGAAGGATTTCCTAACTACTTTGGCAATATGATTGTCAAAGGAGAGATTACTATCTACCTAGGGTAGATCTCTTATTACCTCTTCTGTATTATGGGGGCTGCCACCTATGTGGTAATTCATGGGTATTTTGTTTTTCCCAAATGGGATGACTATGCATTTTTTGGCATTTAGCTTGAGACCATGACTTTGACACCAGGTGTCCATCTCAGTAAGTCCCTTTTGGAGAATGTTCGTGTCAGCGGGAGAGTCAATTATGGCTCCCAGTTTGCAGTCATCGGCAAACTTGGTTAGCCATAGTCCTCCTGTGTTTTCCTGTACTTCTGAGAAGTATATGCCAAACAGTAGGAGTCCCAGGACTGAGCCTTGTGGAACACCACTTGTGACTGGTTTAGAGTCAGACCTGGAGCCCGCTATTCTTACCGTGTGAGTTCTGTCTGTAAGCCAGTTGGCAACCCATCTCGTGACGTAGGGGTTTATGTTCAAGCTGGTGAGTTTTTCTATAATTCCTGAGTGGGGAATGGTGTCAAAAACCTTGGCGAGGTCAAGGTAGGCTGTGTGAACCACCTTCCCCTCATCTATGGCCTTGGTGACTGTCTCAAAGAAGTCAACCAGGTTTACTAAGCATGATCTCCACTTAACAAAGCCGAACTGGGTCAGGTCAAGTGTCTGGAGGTTCCCAATGTCTTTGGTAATGAGTTCCATGATGATGCGCTCCATAGCCTTGCAGACCAGGCTAGTCAGGCTTATGGAGCGATAGTTACCAGGGTCAGTTGTGGCCCCTCCTTTGTGGAGTGGAATAACCATTGCTGTGCGCTATTCTATGGGCACGTAGCCTGTGAAGAGACTGAGGTTGAACAGTCTGTTTAGGTAGGGGTTTAGTTCATTCTGTAGTTTATGCAAGACGCAGCCTGGGACACCATCTGGCCCCACTGACGCTGTGTTTTTGACTTTTGAAAGGGCTGTTTTCACCTGTGTGTCTGTGATTTCCAGGACACTACACTTTTCTGGTATTGTTGTGGGCCCTTTTGGGGGTGAGAGGGGGGTAAAGTTTGAACTGAATCTATCTGCCAGGATGTTGGCAATATCAGTAGGTTCAGTATATTTTGTGCTATTTTGCACTAGCTCAGAGCATATCTGTGTGTTGCCACTTAGATTCTTGACATAGCTAAAGAAGGCTTTGTGGTTATCTTTCGAATCCTTGGCTATTTTTCTTTCGAAGTTAGCCTTGGATGATTTTATGAGGGACCTTAGTTTCTTACTGATACTCATCAGGGATGTCTTTCCTTCTTGGGATTTGCTTTTTTTCTGAACCAGTTTCCTCCTTCTATTGTATAGCCTGTTTATGGCAGGGGTCCACCAGATAGTTTCCTTCTCTTAGGGGAGTGAGTCTTGGTTTTGCTAGGGATGGCACAATCCATGCATCCTTGTAGGTGCTCATAGAGTGCATTTGTAAAGGTTCCTGCTTCTTGGACACTGTTATTCTTTAGCGTGGGGGCTGTGAAACTTACCACCTCTGTCTTAAGTAAGGTGAAGTTTGCTATAGAAATGTTTTTCACTGTGGTTTCCTTGGTTGGGGGTGGTGGTGTAGTGCGAACATCCCGAGTGATTAGTTTATGGTCTGATCTAACCAGTGACGGGTTGACCTCCGGTGCAGAACACCTGTTGCCCATGTTGGCTAAGACCAGGTCCAATATGTTTTCACCTCTAGTAGGGGAGTTTACCAGCTGATCCAGGGCATTTGAGTTGATAAATTCCAGCAAGCGCTGGACCTGGGAGTTTGTACTTGAGTAGTTTCCCAGTAACGGTAGGGTAATTGAAATTGCCCAATATCAGGGTGTTCGGTAGGACCTTCATGTTTTCCAGTGTCTCCAGAAAGGCGAAGTGGTGGTCCTGGGTCATGGAGGGTGATCTGTAGCAGGCCACAATTTGCATTACAGATTTGCCCGATGTTAATTGCACATGGATGATCTCAGAGGTATCATGCTGCGCCACTAACCTGGAGATGTAGGTATCCTTGATGAATATGGATACACCCCCTCCTTTTGTGTTTTGGTCCATGTTCTGTGGCCGAAATCTGTGGTATGAGTTGTAGCCCAGTAGTGCTGGGGTGCTCTGTGGAGCCTTGAACCAGGTTTCAGTTACTGCACAGATGTCGATGTTCTCCATACTGAGGAGTGCTTCAAGCACATGCATTTTGAGATTTAAACTCCTGGCGTTGAGTAGCATAACCCTCGTTTTTTTATTTGTGCTGTTTACAGAGGTGGGTTTGATTTTTGAGCCTGCCTAAAAAAGGCACTATGTGGGCAGCAAGAGCCTTGCCAGTATTTGAAAGCCTAGGGGTGACAGGTGCAAGCCATCTCTTGCAAAGCAATGAGGCTTGTTGAGCATGTTGTCCCAGGCTGACAGACACTGGATCCCCTTTGAATGACACCAGAAGCTTAGCCAATTGTTTAAATTGATCGTTTTTTCTTTATACTGCAGTATCATTCTTGGTGAGGGCAGGATGCTACTCAGGGTCAGGGTCATACCCACCTGGGCTACATGATCAGAGAGCTCTTCCATGTCTCTTTTCATGTAGTCCAGGGAGGTACGTCTCAGGTCATTCACAACAACATGAACAATAACAGAGTCATATTTGTACTTGTTCTGGAGTGACCTGAGTGCTTGTGTTATGTGGCAGATTCTGGCTCCTGACAGGTAGCTAACAGTAATCTTCTCCTTGTACAGCCTAGTGAGTGGGACGTCAGTGTGCCTGACTATAGAGTTGCCTATTACTAGTGTGTTAGGTATGTTATTTTGCCTTAAGGGCTGTGACTGTGCGGCACACTGATTTTGTGTTTTATGTGTTGTCTGGTTTGTGACGGGAGGTGCAGGTTTTTTGGGTGTCTGCTTTGGAGGTCTCTGATGCTTTTGCAGGTTTTTATTTAGAGCCTCCGAGTATGATTTTGTGTATTTATGTGTATTTTTTGCCAGTGCTGGTTTAGTATTTCTGTGTGAGGCTGGAGGTGTGGTGCAAGTGTTAACCTTCTCCGCATGACTGCCTGTTTCACTTTTGGGTGGAGAGAGCTTAGCCTCCAGTTTAGCTATGTAATAGCATCTCTCACATATGTTAATGTTTTGTGGTAGGAGGAGAGGGTTGCCTGTGTACATGAGGCAGTTGTACATTGCCTCAGCATACCCAGGTTCACCAGCTGGACTGGAGATTATACTTAAAATTGCCATTTGGTCATGCCTGAATAGTAGGGTGAGCTTCTTAGTCGCCTGGTTGGTGAGGGGTGAATAATTAACCTTGCCCTGCTTGGCAATCAAGTGTCAGGGTATATTAGTGCTTGCTATTAGGTCTGAGCAAGTGCTGGACTGTAGGATGCTTTTTAAGTGCTTAGGTTGAGAGTTAGACTACTTTCAAGGGAAAAAAAACTGAAGAGGAGACTTGGTGGAGCCGGGAATACTTTAGCCCTAGCTAACCGGCACTGCCCGGATGTGGCACTGCCCGGACGTGCAAAACAGTGCAAACATGGTTTTTACAGCAGGGAAATGAAAGAGAGAGAAATTAGCCTAACATGGCCTATAAACTACTAACTTCTGGGCTGGAACCACTCCTCCAGGGACGGATGGCTGCTCAAAGCTCCCTTTCTCACAGGTGAACAGAGAAACCTCCTTCTATCCAAGTAAGGTATGGGCAACTCAGAAACTTGTAACATAGCCCTGAATTCAGCACTTGCCTGAAAACTGAACTATACTAACTTAGAAAAGTGGGAAACAAGGAATTTTTTTAAAGATAAGGCAAAAACAGTAAAAAATACACTTAAAACAGCTTTAAATTACTACAAACAGTAAAAATACACTTAAAACAGCTTTAGATGACTACAAGTAATCAGGAAAGGCTTTTAAACAAATTACCCAGTTAACCAGTAAAAAGAACTCAAAACTGAGTGCTGTTCCTATAGTCTTCAATCAGATAAGTTCTAACTGCACACTCCTGCCACTGGGGAGCAGGGGAACCTTTTCCAAAAAAGAAGGCCTGGGTTAGTGCTCAAGTTATAAAAACAAAGCTAGATTCAGCAGGCTTGAATCTAGTTTATGCGACAGCAAACAAGGCACACCAATTTCAGTAAGAAACAGTTCAAATATGCAGGCACTATAAGCCTCTAACTAGAAATTCCCAGCTCAGAAGGGCAGAGTCCAACCTCTCTTCCCATAAGAGTGCAGACCACAAACCTTCTTAATGTAAAATAACTGGCCTGAAGCCCAAGTGCTTAAACCAGAACTAATATACGTTTAGAATAACAGACACTGAGCCTTCAATCAGCAGTTCCCAACTTAGAAGGATTTAAGCTACCTGTCCTGCCACAACAGTGCAGACCACAAACCTTCTTAATGTAAAACAACTTGTCTGAAGCCCAAGTGCTTAAACCAAAAGGCTTAGAATGATAGCTACACTTTAATCAGGTTACTACCAAGCAGCAATAAATGCAATTGCAAACTTTTAAGACAACCTGGATTAGTGCTCAAGTTATACAAACAAAGCTAGATTCAGCAGGCCTGGATCTAGTCTATGATACAGCAAACAAGGTGCACCAATTTCAGTAAGAAACAGTTCAAATATGCAGTCACTATAAACCTTTAACCAGAAATTCCCAGCTCAAAGGGGCAGAGTCCAGCCTCTTCTCCCACAAGAGTGCAGACCACAAACATTCTTAATGTAAAATAACTGGCCTGAAGCCCAAGTGCTTAAACCAGAACTAATACACTTTTAAAATAACAGACACCAAGCCTTCAATCAGCAGTTTCCAACTTAGAAGGATGTAAGCTACCTGTCCTGCCATAACAGTGCAGACCACAAACCTTCTTAATGTAAAACAACTGGTCTGAAGCTTAAGTGCTTAAACTAAAAGGCTTAGAATGATAGTCAGACTAAGAAGTAATAAATACAACTGAGTACTTTTAAGATGACAGAAAAGCAAAATAAAGTAATAAAGTAGGAAGAAACAGATACAGTAAAAGCAGATGAATAAAGTGCAATTTACTTTTTTTTTGAGTGAGCAAATGAGAAGGGCCCAGGAGGAAGAGTCTCAAAATGCAAATTTACAAGAGGGGCAAGCAGTTTCAAAGCCACCAAGATTAACACAAAACAAAAGCAGGGAGGATGGGTGGGGAACTAACTGAAAAAAACAGAGCCACAACTTCCAGCTAAATAGTATTCAATGCAAACCAAAAAAATCAATTTAAATGCTGTATTATTTGAAAAAAGTGCAGATAAAGATTTACTTAAATTCACTTATACGTCCAGTTGATTGCAGGCAGGTCTTAGCCTGCCAAAGCTCAGAGTTTAAGCAGGAAATAATCCAAAATGTATCATGTATATAAGGCAGAAACAAAATATCAATGAAGTGAAACTACCCCCACTTATCACTGGCTATGCTGGAATTCTAACCGGCACTAAATTCTAACAAGCATTAACTAAAAAAACAGAGCCACAACTTCCAGCTAGATAGTATTCAATGCAACACAAATATATCAATTTAAATGCTGTACTATTTGAAAATAGGGCAGATAAAGATTTACTTAAATATGTCCAGTTGATTGCAGGTAGGTCTTAGCTGGCCAAAGTTCATATTTAAGTAGAAAATAATCCAAAATGTACCACTTATATAAGTCAGAAACCAAATATCAATGAAGTGAAACTACACCCACTTATCACTGGCTATGCAGGAATTCAAGCTAGTACTAAATTCTAACAAGCATTAACTGAAAAAACAGAGCCACAACTTTCAGCTACATAGTATTCAATGTAGCACAAATAAATCAATTTAAATGCTGTATTATTTGAAAAAAGTGCAGATAAAGATTTACTTAAATACACTTATACGTCCATTTGATTGCAGGTAGGTCTTAGCTGGCCAAAGTTTAGAGTTTAAGCAGAAAATAATCCAAAATGTACCACTTATATAAGTCAGAAACCGAATATCAATGAAGTGAAACTACCCCACTTATCACTGGCTATGCAGGAATTCTAACTAGCACTAAATTCTAACAAGAATTAACTGAAAAAGAAAGAGACACAACTTCCAGCTAGATAATATTCAGTGCAACTGAATTAAATCAATTTAAATGCTGTATTATTTGAAAAAAGTGCAGATAAAGATTTACTTAAATGCACTTCAGTTCATTGCAGGTAGGTCTTAGCCGGCTAATGCTCAGAGTTTTAGCAGAAAATAATCCAAAATGTACCTCTGATATAAGGCAGAAACTGATTATCAATGATGTGAAACAACCCCCACTTATCACTAGCTATGCAGGAAATCTAGCTAGCACTGAATTCTAACAAGCATTAACTGAAAAAACAGAGCCACAACTTCCAGCTAGATAGTGTTCAATGCAACACAAATAAATCAAGTTACATGCTTTATTATTTGAAAAAAAGTGCTGATAATAATTTACTTAAATACGTCCACTTAATTGCAAATAAGTCTTATCTGACCAAAGCTCAGAATTTAAGCAGAAAATAAACCAAACAGTACCACTTATATAAGGCAGAACATGATTATCAAGGACGTGAAACAACCCTCTCTTATCACTAGCTATGCAGGAAATCTAACTAGCACTAAATTTTAACAAGCATTAACTGAAAAAACAGAGCCACAACTTGCAGCTAGATAGTATTCAATGCAACACAAATAAGTCAATTTAAATGGTGTATTATATGAAAAAGTGCAGATAAAGATTTACTTAAATTCACTTATGCGTCCAGTTGATTGCAGGTAGGTCTTAGCTGGACAAAGCTTAGAGTTTAAGCAGAAAAAATCCAAAATGTACCTCTTATATTAGGAAGAAAGCAAATATCAATGAAGTGAAACTATCCCCACTTATCCCTGGCTATGCAGGAATTTTAACTTGCACTAAATTCTAACAAGCATTAACTGAAAAAACAGAGCCACGACTTCCAGCTAGATAGTATTCAAAGCAACATAAATAAATCAATTTAAACGCTGTATTATTTGGTAAAAGTGGAGATAAAGGTTTACTTAAATTCACTTATACATCCAGTTGATTGCAGGTAGGTCTTAGCTGGCTAAAACAGAGTTTAAGCAGAAAATAATCCAAAATGTACCACTTATATAAGGCAGAAACTGAATATCAATGAAGTGAAACTACCCACATTTTTCACTGGCTATGCAGGAATTCTAACTACACTAAATTCTAACAAGCATTAACTGAAAAAAACAGGGGCACAACTTCCAGCTAGATAGTATTCAATGCAACACAAATAAATCAATTTAAATGCTGTATTATTTGAAAAGCTGCTGATAAAGATTTACCAGTTGATTGCAAGTAAGTCTTAGCCGGCCAAAGCTCAGAATTTAAGCAGAAAATAATCCAAAATGTACCACTTACTTAAAGACAGAAACGAAATATCAATGAAGTGAAACTACCCTCACTTATCACTGGCTTTGCAGGAATTCTAACTTGCACTAAATTCTAACAAGAATTAACTGAAAAAAAGAGCCACAACTTTCAGCTAGATAGTATTCAATGCAACACAAATAAATCAATTTTAGTTCTGTAATATTTGATAAAAGTGTAGATAAAGATTTACTTAAATTCACTTATATGTCCAGTTGATTGCAGGAAGGTCTTAGCCGGCCAAAGCTCAGAGTTTAAGCAGAAAATAATCCAAAATGAACCACTTATATAAGGCAGAAACTGACTATCAATGAATTGAAACTATCCCCACTTATCACTGGCTAAGCAAGAATTCTAACTAGAACTAACTTCTAACAAGCATTAACTGAAAAAAAACAGAGCCACAGCTTCTAGCCAGATAGTATTCAATGCAACACAAATACATCAATTTAAATGCTGCATTATTTGAAAAAAGTGCACATAAAAATTTACTTAAATTCACTTATATGTCCAGTTTATTGCAGGTAGGTCTTAGCCAGCCAAAGCTCAGAGATTAAGCAAAAAATAATCCAGAATGTACCACTTATATAAGGCAGAAACTGAATATCAATGAAGTGAAACTACCCCCATTTTTCACTGGCTATGCAGGAATTCTAAATAGAACTAACTTCTAACAAGCATTAACTGAAATAAAACAGAGCCACAACTTCTAGCTAGATAGTATTCAGTGCAACACAAATAAATCAATTTAAATGCTGCATTGTTTGAAAAAAGTGCACATAAAAATTTACTTAAATTCACTTATATGTCCAGTTTATTGCATACAGGTCTTAGCCGGCCAAAGCTCAGAGTTTAAGCAGAAAATAATCCAGAATGTACCACTTATATAAGACAGCAACTGAATATCAATGATGTGAAACGACCCCCACTTATCACTGGCTATGCAGGAATTCTAACTATCACTAAATTCTAACAAGCATTAACTGAGAAAACAGAGCCACAACTTCCAGATAGATAGTATTCAATGCAAAACAAATAAATCAATTTAAATGCTGTAGTATTTGAAAAAAGTGCAGATAAAGATTTACTTAAATTCACTTATACATCCAGTTGATTGCAGGTATGTCTTAGCCGGCCAAAGCTCAGAGTTTAAGCAGAAAATAATCCAAAATGTACCACTTATATAAGGAAGAAACCGAATATCAATGAAGTGAAACTACCCCCACTTATCACTGGCTATGCAGGAATTCTAACTAGCACTAAATTCTAACAGGGATTAACTGAAAATACAGATCCACAACTTCCAGCTAGATAGTATTCAGTGCAACACAAATAAATCAATTTAAATCCTGTATTATTTGAAATAAGTGCAGATAAAAATTTACTTAAATTCACTTATACATCCAGTTGATTGCAGGTAGGTCTTAGCTGGCCAAAGCTCAGAGTTTAAGTAGAAAAATATCCAAAATGTACCACTTATATAAGACAGAAACCTAATGAAGTGAAACTACCCCCACTTATCACTGGGTATGCATGTATTCTAACTAGCACTAAATTCCAACAAGTATTAACTGAGAAAACAGAACCACAACTTCCAGCTAGATTGTATTCAATGCAAAACAAATAAATCAATTTAAATGTTGCATTATTTGAAAAAAGTGCAGATAAAGATTTACTTAAATTCACTTATATGTCCAGTTGATTGCAGGTAGGTCATAGCCTGCCAAAGCTCAGAGTTTAAGCAGAAAATAATCCAAAATGTACCACGTATATAAGGCAGAAACAAAATATGAATGAAGTAAAACTACCCCCACTTATCACTGGCTATGCTGGAATTCTAACCGGCACTAAATTCTAACAAGCATTAACTAAAAAAACAGAGCCACAACTTCCAGCTAGATAGTATTCAATGCAACACAAATATATCAATTTAAATGCTGTACTATTTGAAAAAAGGGCAGATAAAGATTTACTTAAATATGTCCAGTTGATTGCAGGTAGGTCTTAGCTGGAAAAAGTTCAGAGTTTAAGTAGAAAATAATCCAAAATGTACCACTTATATAAGGCAGAAACCAAATATCAATGAAGTGAAACTACCCCCATGTTTCACTGGCTATGCAGGAATTCTAACTACACTAAATTCTAACAAGCATTAACGGAAAAAAAACAGGGGCACAACTTCCAGCTAGATAGTATTCAATGCAACACAAATAAATAAATTTAAATGCTGTATTATTTGAAAAACTGCTGATAAAGATTTACCAGTTTATTGCAAGTAAGTCTTAGCCGGCCAAAGCTCAGAATTTAAGCAGAAAATAATCCAAAATGTACCACTTACTTAAAGACAGAAACCAAATATCAATGAAGTTAAACTACCCCCACTTATCACTGGCTTTGCAGGAATACTAACTTGCACAAAATTCTAACAAGCATTAACTGAAAAAAGAGCCACAACTTCCAGCTTGATAGTATTCAATGCAACACAAATAAATCAATTTTAGTTTTGTAATATTTGATAAAAGTGTAGATAAAGATTTACTTAAAATTCACTTATATGTCCAGTTGATTGCAGGAATGTCTTAGCCAGCCAAAGCTCAGAGTTTAAACAGAAAATAATCCAAAATGAACCACTTATATAAGGCAGAAACTGACCATCAATGAATTGAAACTATCCCCACATATCACTGGCTATGCAGAAATTCTAACTAGAACTAACTTCAAAAAGCATTAACTGAAAAAAAACAGAGCCACAGCTTCTAGCTAGATAGTATTCAGTGCAACACAAATAAATCAATTTAAATGCTGCATTATTTGAAAAAAGTGCACATAACAATTTACTTAAATTCACTTATATGTCCAGTTTATTGCAGGTAGGTCTTAGCCAGCCAAAGCTCAGAGTTTAAGCAAAAAATAATCTAGAATGTACCACTTATATAAGGCAGAAACTGAATATCAATGATGTGAAACTACCCCCACTTATCACTGGCTATGCAGGAATTCTAACTATCGCTAAATTCTAACAAGCATTAACTGAGAAAACAGAGCCACAACTTCCAGCTAGATAGTATTCAATGCAAAACAAATAAATCAATTTAAATGCTGTAGTATTTGAAAAAAGTGCAGATAAAGATTTACTTAAATTCACTCATACATCCAGTTGATTGCAGGTAGGTCTTAGCTGGCCAAAGCTCAGAGTTTAAGCAGAAAATAATCCAAAATCTACCACTTATATAAGGCAGAAACCGAATATCAATGAAGTGAAACTACCCACATTTTTCTCTGGCTATGTAGGAATTCTAACTACACTAAATTCTAACAAGCATTAACTGAAAAAAACAGGGGCACAACTTCCAGCTAGATAGTATTCAATACAACACAAATAAATCAATTTAAATGCTGTATTATTTGAAAAACTGCTGATAAAGATTTACCAGTTGATTGCAAGTAAGTCTTAGCCGGCCAAAGCTCAGAATTTAAGCAGAAAATAATCCAAAATGTACCACTTACTTAAAGACAGAAACCAAATATCAGTGAAGTGAAACTACCCCCACTTATCACTGGCTTTGCAAAAATTCTAACTTGCACAAAATTCTAACAAGCATTAACTGAAAAAAAAGAGCCACAACTTCCAGCTAGATAGTATTCAATGCAACACAAATAAATCAATTTTAGTTCTGTAATATTTGATAAAAGTGTAGATAAGGATTTACTTAAATTCACTTATATGTCCAGCTGATTGCGGGAAGGTCTTAGCAGGCCAAAGCTCAGAGTTTAAGCAGAAAATAATCCAAAATGAACCACTTATATAAGGCAGAAACTGACTATCAATGAATTGAAACTATCCCAACTTATCACTGGCTAAGCAGGAATTCTAACTAGAACTAACTTCTAACAAGCATTAACTGAAAAAACAGAGGCACAGCTTCTAGCTAGATAGTATTCAGTGCAACACAAATAAATCAATTTAAATGTTGCATTATTTGAAAAAAGTGCACATAAAAATTTACTTAAATTCACTTATATGTCCAGTTTATTGCAGGTTGGTCTTAGCCAGCCAAAGCTCAGAGTTTAAGCAAAAAATAATCCAGAATGTACCACTTATATAAGACAGAAACTGAATATCAATGATGTGAAACTACCCCCACTTATCACTGGCTATGCAGGAATTCTAACTATCACTAAATTCTAACAAGCATTAACTGAGAAGACAGAGCCACAACTTCCAGCTAGATAGTATTCAATGCAAAACAAATACATCAATTTAAATGCTGTAGTATTTGAAAAAAGTGCAGATAAAGATTTATTTAAATTCACTTATACATCCAGTTGATTGTAGGTAGGTCTTAGCCGGTCAAAGCTCAGAGTTTAAGCAGAAAATAATCAAAAATGTACCACTTATATAAGGCAGAAACCGAATATCAATGAAGTGAAGCTACCCCCACTTATCACTGGGTATGCATGAATTCTAACTAGCACTAAATTCTAACAAGTATTAGCTGAAAAACACAGAGCCACAACTTCCAGCTAGATAGTATTCAAAGCAACATAAATAAATCAAATTAAACGCTGTATTATTTGGAAAATGTGGAGATAAAGATTTACTTAAATTCACTTATACGTACAGTTGATTGCAGGTAGGTCATAGCCTGCCAAAGCTCAGAGTTTAAGCAGAAAATAATCCAAAGTGTACCACTTATATAAGGCAGGAACAGAATATCAATTAAGTGAAACTACCCATACTTATCACTGGCTATGCAGGAATTTTAACTAGCAATACATTCTAACAAGTATTAACTGAGAAAACAGAGCCACAACTTCCAGCTAGACAGTATTCAATGCAAAACAAATAAATCAATTTAAATGTTGTATTATTTGAAAAAATGCAGATAAAGATTTACTTAAATTCACTTATGCATCCAGTTGATTGCAGATACGTCTTAGCTGGACAAAGCTCAGAGTTTAAGCAGAAAAATTCAAACTTTACCTATTATATTAGGCAGAAACCGAATATCAATGAAGTGAAACTACCCCCACTTATCACTGGCTATGCAGGAATTCTAACTAGCACTAAATTCTAACAGGCATTAACTGAAAATACAGATCCATAGCTTCCAGCTAGATAGTATTCAGTGCAACACAAATAAATCAATTTAAATCCTGTATTATTTGAAATAAGTGCAGATAAAAATTTACTTAAATTCACTTATACATCCAGTTGATTGCAGGTAGGTCTTAGCCGACCAAAGCTCAGAGTTTAAGTAGAAAAATATTAAAAATGTACCACTTATATAAGACAGAAACCTAATATCAATGAAGTGAAACTACCCCCACTTATCACTGGCTATGCATGTATTCTAACTAGCACTAAATTCCAAAAAATATTAACTGAGAAAACAGAGCCACAACTTCCAGCTAGATAGTATTCAATGCAAAACAAATAAATCAATTTAAATGTATTATTTGAATAAAGTACAGATAAAGATTTACTTAAATTCACTTATATGTCCAGTTGATTGCAGACAGGTCATAGCCTGCCAAAGCACAGAGTTTAAGCAGAAAATAATCCAAAATGTACCACTTATATAAGGCAGAAACAGAATATCAATGAAATGAAACTACCCCCACTTATCACTGGCTATGCAGGAATTCTAACTAGCACTAAATTCTAACAAGTATTAACTGAGAAAACAGAGCCACAACTTCTAGCTAGATAGTATTCAATGCAAAACAAATAAATCCATTTAAAAGTTGTATTATTTGAAAAAAGTGCAGATAAAGATTTACTTAAATTCACTCATACATCCAGTTGATTGCAGGTAGGTCTTAGCTGGCCAAAGCTCAGAGTTTAAGCAGAAAATAATCCAAAATGTACCACTTATATAAGGCAGAAACCGAATATCAGTGAAGTGAAACTACCCACATTTTTCTCTGGCTATGTAGGAATTCTAACTACACTAAATTCTAACAAACATTAACTAAAAAAAACAGGGGCACAACTTCCAGCTAGATAGTATTCAGTACAACACAAATAAATCAATTTAAATGCTGTATTATTTAAAAAACTGCTGATAAAGATTTACCAGTTGATTGCAAGTAAGTCTTAGCCGGCCAAAGCTCAGAATTTAAGCAGAAAATAATCCAAAATGTCCACTTACTTAAAGACAGAAACCAAATATCAATGAAGTGAAACTTCCCCCACTTTTCACTGGCTATGCTGGAATTCTAACTAGCACAAAATTCCAACAAGCATTAACTGAAAACAAAGAGCCACAACTTCCAGCTAGACAGTATTCAATGCAGCACAAATAAATCAATTTTAGTTCTGTAATATTTGATAAAAGTGTAGATAAGGATTTATTTAAATTCACTTATATGTCCAGTTGATTGCAGGAAGGTCTTAGCAGGCCAAAGCTCAGAGTTTAAGCAGAAAATAATCCAAAATGAACCACTTATATAAGGCAGAAACTGACTATCAATGAATTGAAACTATCCCAACTTATCACTGGCTAAGCAGGAATTCTAACTAGAACTAACTTCTAACAAGCATTAACTGAAAAAACAGAGGCACAGCTTCTAGCTAGATAGTATTCAGTGCAACACAAATAAATCAATTTAAATGTTGCATTATTTGAAAAAAGTGCACATAAAAATTTACTTAAATTCACTTATATGTCCAGTTTATTGCAGGTTGGTCTTAGCCAGCCAAAGCTCAGAGTTTAAGCAAAAAATAATCCAGAATGTACCACTTATATAAGACAGAAACTGAATATCAATGATGTGAAACTACCCCCACTTATCACTGGCTATGCAGGAATTCTAACTATCACTAAATTCTAACAAGCATTAACTGAGAAGACAGAGCCACAACTTCCAGCTAGATAGTATTCAATGCAAAACAAATAAATCAATTTAAATGCTGTAGTATTTGAAAAAGTGCAGATAAAGATTTATTTAAATTCACTTATACATCCAGTTGATTGCAGGTAGGTCTTAGCCGGCCAAAGCTCAGAGTTTAAGCAGAAAATAATCAAAAATGTACCACTTATATAAGGCAGAAACCGAATATCAATGAAGTGAAGCCACCCCCACTTATCACTGGGTATGCATGAATTCTAACTAGCACTAAATTCTAACAAGTATTAGCTGAAAAACACAGAGCCACAACTTCCAGCTAGATAGTATTCAAAGCAACATAAATAAATCAAATTAAACGCTGTATTATTTGGAAAATGTGGAGATAAAGATTTACTTAAATTCACTTATACGTCCAGTTGATTGCAGGTAGGTCATAGCCTGCCAAAGCTCAGAGTTTAAGCAGAAAATAATCCAAAGTGTACCACTTATATAAGGCAGGAACAGAATATCAATTAAGTGAAACTACCCGTACTTATCACTGGCTATGCAGGAATTCTAACTAGCAATACATTCTAACAAGTACTAACTGAGAAAACAGAGCCACAACTTCCAGCTAGATAGTATTCAATGCAAAACAAATAAATCAATTTAAATGTTGTATTATTTGAAAAAATGCAGATAAAGATTTACTTAAATTCACTTATACATCCAGTTGATTGCAGATACGTCTTAGCTGGACAAAGCTCAGAGTTTAAGCAGAAAAATTCAAACTTTACCTCTTATATTAGGCAGAAACCGAATATCAATGAAGTGAAACTACCCCCACTTATCACTGGCTATGCAGGAATTCTAACTAGCACTAAATTCTAACAGGCATTAACTGAAAATACAGATCCATAACTTCCAGCTAGATAGTATTCAGTGCAACACAAATAAATCAATTTAAATCCTGTATTATTTGAAATAAGTGCAGATAAAAAATTACTTAAATTCACTTATACATCCAGTTGATTGCAGGTAGGTCTTAGCCGACCAAAGCTCAGAGTTTAAGTAGAAAAATATTAAAAATGTACCACTTATATAAGACAGAAACCTAATATCAATGAAGTGAAACTACCCCCACTTATCACTGGCTATGCATGTATTCTAACTAGCACTAAATTCCAAAAAATATTAACTGAGAAAACAGAGCCACAACTTCCAGCTAGATAGTATTCAATGCAAAACAAATAAATCAATTTAAATGTATTATTTGAATAAAGTACAGATAAAGATTTACTTAAATTCACTTATATGTCCAGTTGATTGCAGACAGGTCATAGCCTGCCAAAGCTCAGAGTTTAAGCAGAAAATAATCCAAAATGTACCACTTATATAAGGCAGAAACAGAATATCAATGAAATGAAACTACCCCCACTTATCACTGGCTATGCAGGAATTCTAACTAGCACTAAATTCTAACAAGTATTAACTGAGAAAACAGAGCCACAACTTCTAGCTAGATAGTATTCAATGCAAAACAAATAAATCCATTTAAAAGTTGTATTATTTGAAAAAAGTGCAGATAAAGATTTACTTAAATTCACTTATACATCCAGTTGATTGCAGGTAGGTCTTAGCTGGACAAAACTCAGAGTTTAAGCAGAAAAAATCCAAACTTTACCTCTTATATTAGGCAGAAACCGAATATCAATGAAGTGAAACTACCCCCACATATCCCTGGCTATGCAGTAATTCTAACTTGCACTAAATTCTAACAAGCATTAACTGCAAAAACAGAGCCACAACGTCCAGCTAGGTAGCATTCAATGCAACACAAACAAATCAAATTAAATGCTGTAGTATTTGAAAAAAGTGCAGATAAAGATTTACTTATATTCACTTATACATCCAGTTGATTGCAGGTAGGTCTTAGCTGGCCAAAGCTCAGAGTTTAAGCAGAAAATAATCCAAAATGTACCACATATATAAGGCAGAAACAAAATATCAGTGAAGTGAAACTACCCCCACTTATCACTGGCTATGCTGGAATTCTAACCGGCACTAAATTCTAACAAGCATTAACTAAAAAAAACAGAGCCACAACTTCCAGCTAGATAGTATTCAATGCAACACAAATATATCAATTTAATTGCTGTACTATTTGAAAAAAGGGTAGATAAAAATTTACTTAAATATGTCCAGTTGATTGCAGGTAGGTCTTAGCTGGCCAAAGTTCAGAGTTTAAGTAGAAAATAATGTACCACTTATATAAGGCAAAAACCGAATATCAATGAAGTGAAACTACCCCCATGTTTCACTGGCTATGCAGGAATTCTAACTACACTAAATTCTAACAAGCATTAACTGAAAAAAACAGGGGCACAACTTCCAGCTAGATAGTATTCAATGCAACACAAATAAATCAATTAAAATGCTGTATTATTTGAAAAACTGCTGATAAAGATTTACCAGTTGATTGCAAGTAAGTCTTAGCCAGCCAAAGCTCATAATTTAAGCAGAAAACAATCCAAAATGTACCACTTACTTAAAGACAGAAACCAAATATCAATGAAGTGAAACTACCCCTACTTATCACTGGCTTTGCAGGAATTCTAACTTGCACAAAATTCTAACAAGCAATAACTGAAAAAAAGAGCCACAACTTCCAGCTAGATAGTATTCAATGCGACACAAATAAATCAATTTTAGTTCTGTAATATTTGATAAAAGTGTAGATAAAGATTTACTTAAATTCACTTATATGTCTAGTTGATTGCAGGAAGGTCTTAGCCGGCCAAAGCTCAGAGTTTAAACAGAAAATAATCCAAAATGAACCACTTATATAAGGCAGAAACTGACCATCAATGAATTGAAACTATCCCCCACATATCACTGGCTATGCAAGAATTCTAACTAGAACTAACTTCTAACAAGCATTAACTGAAAAAAACAGAGCCACAGCTTCTAGCTAGATAGTATTCAATGCAACACAAATAAATCAATTTAAATGCTGCATTATTTGAAAAAAGTGCACATAAAAATTTACTTAAATTCACTTATATGTCCAGTTTATTGCAGGTAGGTCTTAGCCAGCCAAAGCTCAGAGTTTAAGCAAAAAATAATCTAGAATGTACCACTTATATAAGGCAGAAACTGAATATCAATGATGTGAAACTACCCCCACTTATCACTGGCTATGCAGGAATTCTAACTAGCACTAAATTCTAACAAGTATTAACTGAGAAAACAGAGCCACAACTTCCAGCTAGATAGAATTCAATGCAACACAAATAAATCAAATTAAATGCTGTAGTATTTGAAAAACTGCTGATAAAGATTTACCAGTTGATTGCAAGTAAGTCTTAGCCGGCCAAAGCTCAGAATTTAAGCAGAAAATAATCCAAAATGTACCACTTACTTAAAGACAGAAACCGAATATCAATGAAGTGAAACTACCCACATTTTTCTCTGGCTATGCAGGAATTCTAACTACACTAAATTCTAACAAGCATTAACTGAAAAAAACACGGGCACAACTTCCAGCTAGATAGTATTCAATACAACACAAATAAATCAATTTAAATACTGTATTATTTAAAAAACTGCTGATACAGATTTACCAGTTGATTGCAAGTAAGTCTTAGCCGGCCGAAGCTCAGAATTTAAGCAGAAAGTAATCCAAAATGTACCACTTACTTAAAGACAGAAACCGAATATCAATGAAATGAAACTGCCCACATTTTTCTCTGGCTATGCAGGAATTCTAACTACACTAAATTCTAACAAGCATTAACTGAAAAAAAACAAGGGCACAACTTCCAGCTAGGTAGCATTCAATGCAACACAAATAAATCAAATTAAATGCTGTAGTATTTGAAAAATGTGCAGATAAAGATTTACTTATATTCACTTATACATCCAGTTGATTGCAGGTAGGTCTTAGCCGGCCAAAGCTCAGAGTTTAAGCAGAAAGTAATCCAAAATGTACCACTTATGTAAGGCATAAACCGAATATCAATGAAGTGAAGCTACCCCCACTTATCACTGGCTATGCAGGAATTCTAACTAGCACTAAATTCTAACAAGGATTACCTGAAAAAAAAAAACAGAGCCACAGCTTTCAGCTAGATGGCATTAAATGCAACCCAAATAATTCAATGCAAATGCTGCATTCCTTGAAAAAAGTGCAGATAAAGATTTTCTTGAATTCACTTATACATTCAGTTGATTGCAGGTAGGTCTTAGCCGGCCAAAGCTCAGAGTTTAAGCAGAAAATAATCCAAAATGTACCACTTATATAAGGCAGAAACTGAATATCAGTGAAGTGAAACTACCTCCACTTATCACTGGCTATACAGGAATTGTAACTCACATTAAATTCTAACAAGCATTAACTGAAAAAAACAGAGCCACAACTTCCAGCTAGATAGTATTCAATGCAACACAAATAAATCAATTTAAATGCTATATTATTTGAAAAAAGTGCAGATAAAGATTTACTTAAATTCACTTCTACATCCAGTTGATTGCAGGTATGTCTTAGCTGGCCAAAGCTCTGATTTTAAGCAGAAAATCATCCAAAATCTACCACTTATATAAGGCAGAAACTGAATATGAATGAAATAAAACTATCCCCACTTATCACTGGTATGCAGGAATTCTAAATAGCACTAAATTGTAACAAGCATTAACTGCAAAAACAGAACCACAACTTCCAGCTAGATAGCATTCAATGCACGACAAATAAATTAATTTAAATGCTGTATTATTGGAAAAAAGTGCAGACAAAGATTTACTTAAATTCACTTAGACATCCAGTTGATTGCAAGTAGGTCTTAGCTGGCCAAAGCTTAGAGTTTAAGCAGAAAATAATCCAAAATTTACCACTTATATAAGGCAGAAACTGAATATCAATGAAGTGAAATTACCCCCACTTATCACTGGCTATGCAGGAATTCTAACTAGCACTAAATTCTAACAAGCATTAACTGAAAAAACAGAGAAACAACTTCCAGCTAGATATTATTCAATGCAACACAAATACATCAGTTTAAATGCTGTATTATTTGAATAAAGTGCAGATAAAGATTTACTTAAATTCACTTTTATGTCAAATTGATTGCAGGTAGAATTTAGCCGGCAAAAGCTCAGAGTTTAAGCAGAAAATAATCCAAAATGTGTTACTTATATAAGGCAGAAACCGAATATCAATGAAGTGAAACTACCCACATTTTTCTCAGGCTATGCAGGAATTCTAACTACACTAAATTCTAACAAGCATTAACTGAAAAAAACAGGGGCACAACTTCCAGCTAGATAGTATTCAATACAACACAAATAAATCCATTTAAATGCTGTATTATTTGAAAAACTGCTGATAAAGATTTACCAGTTGATTGCAAGTAAGTCTTAGCCTGCCAAAGCTCAGAATTTAAGCAGAAAATAATCCAAAATGTACCACTTACTTAAAGACAGAAACCAAATATCAGTGAAGTGAAAGTACCCCAGTTATCACTGGCTTTGCAGGAATTCTAACTCGCACAAAATTCTAACAATTATTAACTGAAAAAAAGAGCCACAACTTCCAGCTAGATAGTATTCAATGCAACACAAATAAATCAATTTTAGTTCTGTAATATTTGATAAAAGTGTAGATAAGGATTTACTTAAATTCACTTATATGGCCAGTTGATTGCAGGAAGGTCTTAGCAGGCCAAAGCTCAGAGTTTAAGCAGAAAATAATCCAAAATGAACCACTTATATAAGGCAGAAACTGACTATCAATGAATTGAAACTATCCCCACTTATCACTGGCTAAGAAGGAATTCTAACTAGAACTAACTTCTAACAAGCATTAACTGAAAAAAACAGAGCCACAGCTTCTAGCTAGATAGTATTCAGTGCAACACAAATAAATCAATTTAAATGCTGCATTATTTGAAAAAAGTGCACATAAAAATTTACTTAAATTCACTTATATGTCCAGTTTATTGCAGGTTGGTCTTAGCCAGCCAAAGCTCAGAGTTTAAGCAAAAAATAATCCAGAATGTACCACTTATATAAGACAGAAACTGAATATCAATGATGTGCAACTACCCCACTTATCACTGGCTATGCAGGAATTCTAACTATCACTAAATTCTAACAAGCATTAACTGAGAAAACAGTGCCACAACCTCCAGCTAGATAGTATTCAATGCAAAACAAATACATCAATTTAAATGCTGTAGTATTTGAAAAAAGTGCAGATAAAGATTTACTTAAATTCACTTATACATCCAGTTGATTGCAGGTAGGTCTTAGCCGGCCAAAGCTCAGAGTTTAAGCAGAAAATAATCCAAAATGTACCACTTATATAAGGCAGAAACCGAATATCATTGAAGTGAAGCTACCCCCACTTATCACTGGGTATGCATGAATTCTAACTAGCACTAAATTCTAACAAGTATTAGCTGAAAAACACAGAGCCACAACTTTCAGCTAGATAGTATTCAAAGCAACATAAATAAATCAAATTAAATGTTGTATTATTTGGAAAATGTGGAGATAAAGATTTACTTAAATTCACTTATACGTCCAGTTGATTGCAGGTAGGTCATAGCCTGTTAAAGCTCAGAGGTTAAGCAGAAAATAATCCAAAGTGTACCACTTATATAAGGCAGGAAATGAATACCAATGAAGTGAAACTACCCCCACTTATCACTGGCTATGCAGGAATTCTAACTAGCAATACATTCTAACAAGTATTAACTGAGAAAACAGAGCCACAACTTCCAGCTAGATAGTATTCAATGCAAAACAAATAAATCAATTTAAATGTTGTATTATTTGAAAAAAGTGCAGATAAAGATTTACTTAAATTCACTTATACATCCAGTTGGTTGGAGGTATGTCTTAGCTGGACAAAGCTCAGAGTTTAAGCAGAAAAAGTCAACCTTTACCTCTTATATTAGGCAGAAACCGAATATCAATGAAGTGAAACTACCCCCACTTATCACTGGTTATGCAGGAATTCTAACTAGCACTAAATTCTAACAGGCATTAACTGAAAATAAAAATCCACAACTTCCAGCTAGATAGTATTCAGTGCAACACAAATAAATCAATTTAAATTCTGTATTATTTGAAATAAGTGCAGATAAAAATTTACTTAAATTCACTTATACATCCAGTTGATTGCAGGTAGGTCTTAGCCGGCCAAAGCTCAGAGTTTAAGTAGAAAAATATCCAAAATGTACCACTTATATAAAACAGAAACCTAATATCAATGAAGGGAAACTACCCCCACTTATCACTGGCTATGCATGTATTCTAACTAGCACTAAATTCCAACAAGTATTAACTGAGAAAACAGAGCCACAACTTCCAGCTAGATAGTATTCAATGCAAAACAAATAAATCAATTTAAATGTATTATTTGAAAAAAGTGCAGATAAAGATTTACTTAAATTCACTTAGATGTCCAGTTGATTGCAGATAGGTCGTAGCCTTCCAAAACTCAGAGTTTAAGCTGAAAAAGTCCAAAATGTACCACTTATATAAGGCAGAAACCGAATATCAATGAAGTGAAACTACCCCCAGTTATCACTGGCAATGCAGGAATTCTAACTAGCACTAAATTCTAACAAGTATTAACTGAGAAAACAGAGCCACAACTTCCAGCTAGATAGAATTCAATGCAACACAAATAAATCAAATTAAATGCTGTAGTATTTGAAAAACTGCTGATAAAGATTTACCAGTTGATTGCAAGTAAGTCTTAGCCGGCCAAAGCTCAGAATTTAAGCAGAAAATAATCCAAAATGTACCACTTACTTAAAGACAGAAACCGAATATCAATGAAGTGAAACTACCCACATTTTTCTCTGGCTATGCAGGAATTCTAACTAGCACTAAATTCTAACAAGCATTAACTGAAAAAAACACGGGCACAACTTCCAGCTAGATAGTATTCAATGCAACACAAATAAACCAATTTAAATGCTATATTATTTGAAAAAATTGCAGATAAAGATTTACTTAAATTCACTTAGACATCCAGTTGATTGCAGGTAGGTCTTAACTGGCCAAAGCTCACAGTTTAAGCAGAAAATAATCCAAAATGTACCACTTATATAAGGCAGAAACCGAATATCAATGAAGTGAAACTACCCCCACTTATCACTGGCTATACAGGAATTGTAACTCAGATTAAATTCTAACAAGCATTAACTGAAAAAAACAGAGCCACAACTTCCAGCTAGATAGTATTCAATGCAACACAAATAAATCAATTTAAATGCTATATTATTTGAAAAAAGTGCAGATAAAGATTTACTTAAATTCACTTATACGTCCAGTTGATTGCAGGTATGTCTTAGCTGGCCAAAGCTCAGATTTTAGGCAGAAAATCATCCAAAATCTACCACTTATACAAGGCATAAACTGAATATGAATGAAGTAAAACTATCCCCACTTATCACTGGTATGCAGGAATTCTAAATAGCACTAAATTGTAACAAGCATTAACTGAAAAAACAGAACCACAACTTCCAGCTAGATAGTATTCAATGCAAGACAAATAAATCAATTTAAATGCTGTATTATTGGAAAAAAGTGCAGACAAAGATTTACTTAAATTCACTTAGACATCCAGTTGATTGCAAGTCGGTCTTAGCCGGCCAAAGCTCAGAGTTTAAGCAGAAAATAATCCAAAATTTACCACTTATATAAGGCAGAAACCGAATATCAATGAAGTGAAATTACCCCCACTTATCACTGGCTATGCAGGAATTCTAACTAGCACTAAATTCTAACAAGCATTAACTGAAAAAACAGAGCCACAACTTCCAGCTAGATAGTATTCAATGCTTCACAAATACATCAATTTAAATGTTGTATTATTTGAATAAAGTGCAGATAAAGATTTACTTAAATTCACTTTTATGTCAAATTGATTGCAGGTAGAACTTAGCTGGCAAAAGTTCAGAGTTTAAGCAGAAAATAATCCAAAATGTGGCACTTATATAAGGCAGAAACCAAATATCAATGAAGTGAAACTATCTCAACTTATCACTGGCTATGCAGGAATTCTAACTAGCACTAAATTCTAACAAGCGTTAACTGAAAAAACAGAGCCACAACTTTCAGCTAGATAGTATTTAATGCAACACAAATAAATCAATTTAAATGCTGTATTATTTGAAAAAAGTGCAGATAAAGATTTACTTAAATTCACTTATACGTCCATTTGATTGCAGGTAGGTCTTAGCCGGCTAAAACATAGAGTTTAAGCAGAAACTAATCCAAAATGTACCACTTATATAAGGCAGAAACTGAATATCAATGAAGTGAAACTACCTCCATTTTTCACTGGCTATGCAGGAATTCTAACTACACTAAATTCTAACAAGCATTAACTGAAAAAAACAGGGGCACAACTTCCAGCTAGATAGTATTCAATGCAACACAAATAAATCAATTTAAATGCTGTATTATTTGAAAAACTGCTGATAGAGATTTACCAGTTGATTGCAAGTAAGTCTTAGCCAGCCAAAGCTCAGAATTTAAGCAGAAAATAATCCAAAATGCACCACTTATTTAAAGACAGAAACCAAATATCAATGAAGTGAAACTACCCCCACTTATCACTGGCTTTGCAGGAATTATAACTTGTACAAAATTCTAACAAGCATTAACTGAAAAAAAAGAGCCACAACTTCCAGCTAGATAGTATTCAATTCAACACAATTAAATCAATTTTAGTTCTGTAATATTTGATAAAAGTGTAGATAAAGATTTACTTAAATTCACTTATATGTCCAGTTGATTGCAGGAAGGTCTTAGCCGGCCAAAGCTCAGAGTTTAAGCAGAAAATAATCCAAAATGAACCACTTATATAAGGCAGAAACTGAATATCAGTGAATTGAAACTATCCCCACTTATCACTGGCTAATCAAGAATTCTAACTAGAACTAACTTCTAACAAGCATTAACTGAAAAAAACAGAGCCACAGATTCTAGCTAGATAGTATTCAATGCAACACAAATAAATCAATTTAAATGTTGCATTATTTGAGAAAAGTGCACATAAAAAATTATTTAAATTCACTTATATGTCCAGTTTATTGCAGGTAGGCCTTTGCCAGCCAAAGCTCAGAGTATAAGCAGAAAATAATCCAGAATGTACCACTTATATAAGGCAGAAACTGAATATCACTGAAGTGAAACTATCCCCACTTATCACTGGCTATGCAGGAATTCTAACTAGCACTAAATTCTAACAAGCATTAACTGAGAAAACAGAGCCACAACTTTCAGCTAGATAGTATTCAATGCAACACAAATAAATCAATTTAAATGTTGCATTATTTAAAAAAGTGCAGATAAAGATTTACTTGAATTCACTTATACATCCAATTGATTGCAGGTAGGTCTTAGCCAGCCAAAGCTCAGAGTTTAAGCAGAAAATAATCCAGAATGTACCACTTATATAAGGCAGAAACTGAATATCAATGAAGTGAAACTATCCCCACTTATCACTGGCTATGCAGGAATTCTAACTAGCACTAAATTCTAACAAGCATTAACTGAAAAAACAGAGCCACAACTTCCAGCTAGATAGTATTCAATGCAACAGAAATAAATCAATTTAAATGCTGTATTATTTGAAAAAAGTGCAGATAAAGATTTACTTAAATTTACTTATGCATCCAGTCGATTGCTGGTACGTCTTAGCCAGCTAAAACTCGGAGTTTAAACAGGAAATAATCCAAAATGTACTACTTATATAAGGCAGAAACCGAATATCAGTGAATTGAAACTGCCCCTTTTTATCACTGGCTATGCAGGAATTCTAACTAGCACTAAATTCTAACAAGCATTAACTGAAAAAACAGAGCCACAACTTACAGCTAGATAGTATTCAATGCAACACAAATGCATCAATCTAAATGCTGTATTATTTGAAAAAAGTGCAGATAAAGATTTACTTAAATTCACTTTTACGTCAAATTGATTGCAGGTAGGACTTAGCCGGCAAAAGCTCAGAGTTTAAGCAGAAAATAATCCAAGATGTACCACTTATATAAGACAGAAACCGAATATCTATGAAGTGAAACTATCCCCACTTATCACTGGCTATGCAGAAATTCTGACTAGTACTAAATTCTAACAAGCATTATCTGAAAAAACAGAGCCCAGCTTTCAGCTAGATAGTATTCAATGCAAGAAAAATAAATCAATTAAAATGCTGTATTATTTGAAAAAAGTGCAGATAAAGATTTACTTAAATTCAGTTATAAGTCCAGTTGATTGCAGGTAAGTCTTAGCTGGGCAAAGCTCAGAGTTTAAGCAGACAATAATCCAAAATGTACCACTTATATAAGGCAGAAACCGAATATCAATGAAGTGAAACTACACTCTTTTATCACTGGCTATGCAGAAATTCTAACTAGCACTAAATTCTAACAAGCATTAACTGAAAAAACAGAGCCACAACTTCTAGCCAGATAGTATTCAATGCAACACAAATATATCAATTTAAATGCTGTGGTGGTGCTGCGGTAGCATTGTCGACTCACAGTAAGACGTTGTCCTGTCGATTCTCAGCTAAAGCATCTTCTGTGTGGAGACATGTGTGAATGAGCGTACCTTTCTTGAAGGTTGTGCATCAGGGCTGGCAACTCGATACGTAAAAATCTACTGCCAATCATTAGTGGACCGGAGTTCCGCTGTGGCGACCCCTAACAGGGAAAAGCCGAAAGATACAACATTATTTGAAATAAGTGCATATAAAGATTTACATAACTACATCCAGTTGATTGCATGAAAGTCTTAGCTGGCCAAAGCACAGAATTTAAGCAGAAAATAATCCAAAATGTACAACTTATAT
This sequence comes from Protopterus annectens, assembly GCF_019279795.1. NCBI lineage: Eukaryota > Metazoa > Chordata > Ceratodontiformes > Protopteridae > Protopterus > Protopterus annectens. The sequence continues at coordinate 209,510,963 of NC_056735.1, forward strand.
AAGGCAGAAACCGAGTATCAATGAAGTGAAACTACCCCCACTTATCACTGGCTATGCAGGAATTTTAACTAGCACTAAATTCTAACAAGCATTAACTAAAAAAAAAGAGCCACAACTTCCAGCTAGATAGTATTCAATGCAACACAAATAAATCAATTTAAATGCTGTATTATTTGAAAAAAGTGTATATAAAGATTTACTTAAATTCACTTATACGTCCAGTTGATTGCAAATAGGTCTTAGCCGGCCAAAGCTCAGAGTTTAAGCCTTAGTTTATTTACCTAAATTTAGCCTATGTTTATTTGGTCACTTATTTTCTGGACTTGTATTTCAAGTGTTTGTTTTGTTTGCTTTACTGTATTTGTCCTGCATATGAGTGCTTTTGTTATGCCAGTATAGAAATATATTCCTAGCTTATTGTGGCTTTACATAACAGGTAAAATGCTGCTTTATTCACTAATGTGAATATTGTCACCTGTTATGTGAACTTTTTGATCAGTAACCTGTTTGGCAATTAGAGTAGAACTTATTGTAACCTCTGAGAAATACAACTGACTCTCTGTAACTTTATAACATCACTGTTCTTTCTTACTGTTGGAGAAGTCTAAACTGCGTGTATCATCTTAGTAGTTACTTGTTTCTGAAGCATGCCACTGTTATTCCTGACTTTTAGTGGAGAATGCTAAATTGTGTGTAGCATCTTAGTAACTGTTTTTTCTTCATAACCTTTGTAACAGTGCATAATAATGTAGTGTATGTTATAAAGGCTTGGTATCAACTGCAGTTATCTTTTTTTTTCTCTGCTATCCTTCCCTTTTGTGTTGCTCATAGAATTGTGCTGTTTCTTACAAGGTATGCTGCTCCTCCCCTCCATCCTCTATCTTAGTTACTTGTTAATCAGAGTGTTTTAAAACTTCAGACCTAATAATTACCTCCTTTTTCCTTATTATTTCCAGTCTCCCCAGCAAAAGTTTTATTCTGTGTCTTGTCTTGGCTAACCTCTAATAAACCAAAGGCTGTCTGGTTGCCCTGCACTGTGAGACCCTGCATTAGTGGAACACTAAAGTGATTTCAGCTATACTAGTGTATGTTAGTTGTATTTAATCTGTCCTCTAAACTGAAGACTTTTTGCTATAGCCTTGTACTGTAAGCGTGCACACTACTGGTCCCCCCCATTTTTTCTCTTCCTATTGTACTCCTAGGTCAATTGCTTAAAACTACTTTCTTTCTCTTGGAAAAGGTTTACCTATATACCTGCAGCACATACTTCAATTGTTTTTCTCTATAGAAGTGGTGGTCCTTTTTATCACTCTGTACTAAATTAGTAGCACAAGATTTGTAGTTATTAGGAAGATACTTTACTGCACTGACCTGGAATTGACTGAACTTGGTTTCCCTGATTGCTTTCTTAGCAGCTGGCCTAGTCCAGTTTTTCTGGCTTACAACCTTGTATTACTTTGTGTCTATCTCCCTCCCCCACCTTGAACCTGCACACCTTCCTCCCACTCCTGCTTAATTACAGAGGAATCAAAAAACCTGATGTAGAAAGGCACCATCTTTTGACTTTGCTTTTCTGCCCTTACTTCATAGGAATCCCCAGTAGTCTACTTGCATATACCACATTCCATTCCTTTTTAAATAGTACTCTATTGACTCCTAATTTACTGCATGTCCCTTTCTAAAACCCCTGGTATAACTACATTATTTTCCTGCTTCAGTGAACTACAGCTCCCTGTTTTTGAAGAAAAATAAAAACAGACAAGAAAAGACCTTTTTCCTTTAGAATCTAGCTTGTCTAATTGCCCTTAAATCTGACTGTTTATCTTCCTCTGACACTGGATTGTATTGGCTGATTTTTTATTTTTTTTGTACTTTGTCCCAGGTGTACCTTCACTGTGCTCGGGCTCACTTCACTCCCCCATATCATTTCCTTTATACCTAACCATAGGTCCCTCCCAACCATCAAACACCTCCCTTTCCTGTTACACAAGCTGAAACCCACTACAAACTCTCTCCCTACCTTACAACTCCTCCACAAACTCTCAACCAGCCAGCTCACCCTTTTAAAGCCCTCTCCTCCTCTCCAAACATGCCAGATGTAATCCTTCCTGTCATACTTCTACCTGTACTGCTCCTCCTATGCAACATAACATCACCTCACACACTCATAGCTCCTATACATAAAGCCCCTGCTACCCTCTAAAAAGCTGCTTTTCTTACCCTCAGCAACCCATACTCATCTCTGCATCTATCCTTCCAATGAATATACTACTCTCTAAAATAAAAACTCCTCCTTTCAACCATAGTGCATCTAAGTATAAAACAAAATACTTTCACAACTACCCACAAAAAATGAAAGCTTATGACTTCCCAAGGAATCTTCTCTTGTCAGTTGATATACACCCAAACCCTGGTCCTACCACTATTCCTAACACCCCACAAAATATCACCCCCAATTCTAATCAACCATACATACCAAAAAAGAAAATCTCCTTTTATTCTATCAATACTCGAAGTATGCTCATCAAACTAAGCCAGTTTTATGCTTGGGTATCTCATCATACCCCAGATATTATCTCTGTCACAGAAACTTGGCTTAAACCTCAAAATCAACATAAAGACATTCTTCCTCCAGGTTATAATATACTTCACCAAGCTCGCTTAAAGAAAAAAGGCAGAGGTGTTGCTTTAGTTTGCTCTACCTCACTCTCTCCTTTCCTAAAGAACCAATTCCCTTCTTTACACTTGCTGAAATACTAATGGCAAACTTCAAACCCAATGACATTACTGCCATCATAGTAGTAGTATGCATTCTACCAGGGGACAACATCCCCGTAATGGAAAATATACTGTCATATCTCTCCCTAAATTTTCCTAATGAAGCTTTCCTTCTTGGGGGTGTAAACATTAATTGTCATAACCTTAATAATCCAAACACTTCACAACACATAAACCTCCAAGGGTTTAAACAACTAATCTCCAAACCTCCCCATACTAATAACTCTCATTCTTCAAGCTCCTTGATAGATTGGATACTTATTTCTAACCCCAGCAAATACCATAACTCTGAAACTCTAACTGATGCCCTGAAAACCACTCACCTATAAAAGTACTACGATACATCACCCACCTCCCCAAAACACACCGGCTTATCACCTGCTGCAAACTTTCGACCTTTAACCCAGACACTTTTAAAACTGTCCTCTCTAGAATTAACTGGAATTTCCTTACTCTGTTTGCATGTTCTATTTATTGTTTTGGTGAGGTTTAGCTCACTAGAGCATGTGGCTCGCAGTGACTTGGATTTCTTAAGGTGGAGCATATCCATCAATTCTGAGTTGGACATGGCTTTGTAAGTCAGGCAGAGATCACCTCTGAGTAAGCGAAATGCCACTGAGTACAGCCAGAATTTTTTCAGTCAGGCTGCATAGGACATATGTTTGAGGCCAGTAATCCTCTTGGTGAGGTACTTTTGTGGTATTTCCAGCTGTTGGAAGTGTCTTGTGAGGTACATCCCAAATGGAGCATTGTACTCTATGATGGGTCTAATGGGTGATGTGTAGAGGGGCACTATAACCTCTTTATTTCTAGGTGCAAACTGTTTAGTAATTAGATGGGCCATATAGAAGGATTTCCTAACTACTTTGGCAATATGATTGTCAAAGGAGAGATTACTATCTACCTGGGTCCTCAGATCTCTTATTACCTCTTCTGTATTAAGGGGGCTGCCACCTATGTGGTAATTCCTGGATGTTTTGTTTTTCCCAAATGGGATGACTATGCATTTTTTGGCATTTAGCCTGGGGCCATGACTTTGACACCAGGTGTCCGTCTCAGTAAGGCCCTTTTGGAGGATGTCCATGTCAGCCAGAGAGTTAATGATGGCTCCCAGTTTGCAGTCATCCGCGAACTTGGTTAGCCATATTCCACCTGTGTTTGTCTGTACTTCTGAGAAGTATATGCCGAACAGTAGGGGTCCCAGGACCGAGCCTTGTGAGACACCACTTGTGACTGGTTTAGAGTCGGACTTGGAGCTCGCTATTCTTACCGTGTGTGTTCTGTCTGTAAGCCAGTTGGCAACCCATCTCATGACGTAGGGATTTATGTTCAGGCTGATGAGTTTTTTTGTAATACCTGAGTGGGGAATGGTGTTGAAAGCCTTGGCGAGGTCAAGGTAGGCTGTGTGAACCACCTTTCCCTCGTCTATGGCCTTGGTGACTGTCTCAAAGAAGTCAGCCAGGTTTAGTAGGCATGATCTGCCCTTAACAAAGTGGGCAGAAAGCCTGAGGTGAGGCTATGATTGAACATGGTACTTAGGTAGGGTGCCAGTTCATTTTGTAGTTCATGTAGAACGCAGCCTGGGCTGTTGTCAGGTCCCATGGATGCTGTGTTCTTGGCTTTGGAGAGGTGTGTTTTTTTACCTGTGCAGCTGTGATTACAGGAACTTGCATTCTTCCAGTATAGCGATGGGCCCTTTAGGTGGTGAGTGGGGGGTAAAGTTAGCACTGAACCTATCTGCCAGGATGTTGGCAATATCTGTTGGTTCTGTATATTTAGTGTCATTGTGCTGTAACTCAGAGCAGATCTGAGTGTTGCCTTTGAGATTCTTGACATAGCTATAGAATGCTTTGTGGTTGTCCTTAGAATCAGTGGTGATTTTGTTTTCGTAACTTGCTTTGGAGGTCTTTGAGGGATCTCAGCTTCTTACTGAGGCTGACCAGGGAGTTCCTCCAATCATGGGATTTTACTCTTTTTTTGCAACAGTTTCTTTCTTCTGTTGTAGAGTTTGTTTATGGCAGGGGACCACCAGATTGGCTTCCTTTTTTTGGAGGATAGCATCTTGGTTCTGATAGGGATAGCATGATCCATACACTTGTGCAAGTGCTTATAAAGTGCATTTGTGTAGGATTCATCAGTTGTACCTCTATTGTCCATCTGCATGAGTGTTGTGAAGTTTGCCACTTCTGTCTTAAAAAGCGTGAAGTTGGCTTTGGAGAATTTTTTTATGGTGGTTTCCCTAATGGGGAGTGGGGGTGGGATGTGGATGTCTATGGTGATTACCTTGTGGTTGGATCTGACCAACAAGGAATTGACCTCTGGTGTGGAACACCTGTCACCCATGCTGGTAATGACCAGGTCTAGGATATTGCTGCCCCTGGTGGGGGTGTGGATAAGTTGATCCAAGGCGTTGGAATTTATGAATTCCAGAAAATGTTGAGCAAAAGAGTTGGTACATGAGTAGTTTCCCCATTTAATGGTGGGGTAGTTGAAACAACCCATTATTAGGGTGTTGGATTGTACCCTAATATTTTCTAGTGTATCAAGAAATGAGGAGTGGGACTCCTGGGGCATGGTGGTGGATCTGTAGCAAGCTACAATTTGGATTGCGGTCTTGCCCAGAGTTAGTTGCACTTGGATAATCTCAGATGCATTATGGTGAGAAACTAGCCAGGAGGTGTGGATATCCTTAATAAATATGGATACGCCTCCACCTTTAGTGTTTCGATCCAGGTTAGGTGGCCAAAAGGTGTCGTATGAATTATAGCCTGGTAATGCAGGGGTGGTTGAAAGGAGAACTGTGTCTATAAGGTTTGAAGTGGATATACTGGAGGTGCTACTTGACCAAACAAAAATCCAAGTCAAAACACAAAGAGCAACTCACAGTGTAACACAAACTAGAGCCTTTTTGCAAAACTGCTAAGAATTTAAAGTACAATAGGAAGTGGAGGAGCAGGTTGTAGTGAGAAAGCTGAGGCTCTAAATACCTGCAAACTGTTTGATTCTAAAATGCAGACCAGTTGAACACAATGAGGCTTATTGCACACTTGCAGGCATTTGTCTACACAGATATTGTTAATCACTCTTACCAATAATGATATGGGAAAGTGTGGTGGTATAAGAAAAAATATGGCTCGAGGCATCAGTGTCTATACAGTGCACCATTAAACATGGCTCAGTGATAAGCAGCACCATGCAGACTTGGGCAATTTAAAATGACACAGAAATACTAAAAAAAGCTGTCAATATTCAAATGTTTCTACAACAATCAAAGACCTAGAAACCAAAACAGTTCTTAGCTAGATTTCTGGAAAATTGCCAGAAAGTAAACAGCTATTACAGCAAAACTCAGTACGAGCATAAAATGAACTTATCTCAGGTCTTGTGGGGCTGTATTGTAATCAAATCTATTTGCAAATTGTCACAATCAGCAGCTTTGCAGCTAAGTGTGTAGCAGCTAGTAGGAATGATCTCAGGGCTGTGCAAATGTGGGCCATGTAAAACAATGAAGAAGAGCTGAAGATATTCAAATGAGCATACTGGTCAACAGCAAAACAATACACTTCAATATTATAAAGCAATCACAGGCCCAGCAATGATTAGGTTCTTTCTCTGTTCTCACTACCTACCTCCAGGCTAGTTTCTCAGCATAATGCATTTCATAGTTAGCTGTTACGTATCTGAGTTATGAAACCAGGAAAACTGTAACATCATCATTTTTATAGTTGATAACTACAACAGAAACATAGATTCTGATGGCAGATAAGTGCTGCCTTGCCCAGGTAATCCGCCCATTTCCCTCAGCACAGGATAACACGGACAGCCTGCTTAATCAGTGGCATAGCTCTATTTTCATTCCACCATTCCAAAGAATTACCTAATGTTATTTATTTATTTATTACATTTCTTGACCGGGGTAGTCTGACTGGGCTGTGGTAGCTCCTTTTTTGAAGAGGCCTAGGGAGAAAACCTCCAGTAAAGCAATTTTATATAAGACAGAAAAATGTAAGTATTAAAGTTATAATATGGACATGCAATAACTGAAAGGCGGCTATAGCAGAAAAAAAAATGTGTAGCCAGTGAAATATATAGTCATTACATATTAATACAAGGGGTCCACTTCACATGACTGAAACTCAAAATACTGAATTTCATTTGACTGAGACCAAAATACCTAATTTTCAAAGTACTGAAAACTCATTTGACTGAATCTCATTATACCGAAAGCTTGCAATCCTGAATTTCAAAATACTGAATTTTAAGGCATAGACATGCACACTTACAACACCAATGACTAACTCTTTCCAAAACTTAAAAACTACTTACTTACCCTCTTAACAGAAACTGGACGATATAAAACCAAATTATGTAGGGGGCTATGCCCCCCACACCCCCCAACTATATATATACTAACTCCAGGATCGCACTACAGTGGGGAAAAGGGTATATACCTTTTACTTGCCTTACAGTAGTGCACACACTGCCACTACTGCTGTGAGCACACAAAACATCCACCATATTACTTTAGATACTTCCCATAAAAATATAGAGACATACCCACATTTAGAAACACTGCAACACTACTTTCTACACTACTGTCGGTATTCTGACAGTCAGCACTTTGTTTCAGTAGTGTGTTTTTATTATAAGCAAGTCACAGGTGAAGGGAAACACACAACATCTATAGCTTAAAATTCACTATTTTAAAATTCAGGATTGTAAGCTTTCAGTATAATGAGATTCAGTCAAATGAGTTTTCAGTATTTTGAAAATTAGGTATTGTGGTCTGTCAAAGTAAATTCGGTATTTTGAGTTTCAGTCACATGAAGTGGACCCTAATACAAGACAATTTGGCATATACATTGAGGTTTAAGAAACAAATTACATTTATGGGTAAGAGAAATAAGAGAGAAGTGGTGTGGGAAATATGAGTAGAAAGCAGACAGGCGGTATTAAGATAAGATGTTTGTCCAATGCATTTTTGATTTTTTTATTGTGTTGATCTACAAATTTTTTCAAGGTAGGCTGTTCCAGTCATCCTTTCTATGAAATAATATTCCTCAATATCCCTCCTGAATCATTCCTTTTATTTTCAAAATTTGTTCACTTATTCTCATACATTTTTGAGAGATGGCAGCTACTCAGATCCTGCTGAGTTACATTTCTATCATATATCTGTTATAACTTACTTTCTTCAGGTCCTTATATATGTAGTTCTTACAGTCACTCAGTAGATGATTTCTATGCAGACTATGCATCACTTTGCCATCTTTTTCTAAACTGGTTCAGTTCAGTCCTTAGAATAAGAGATATTCAGTACGGGATACTGTATTCTAGATCAGGCCTCCCTGGCTGTGTTTATAGAGGAAAAATAACTTTCTGATTTCTATTGTCAGTACTTTCTCTGTCCTTTACCATATGCTGACCGACTTTCTTGCTGCTCTGCTAAGGCTTTAGGTAATCTTATATTATCATCCATTAGTAATTTTCTTTAAAAGCTACTTATGACTACTTTCCCAAAGACTATGCATTCCAAACTTGAGTATTTATTCCCAAATGTATTATTTTGTATTAAATATTGCATATTCTATGCAATCTCCCAACTGCATTAACTCTCCATGCATCAGCCTTGCTGCATGAATTTATACGTTTAGCAAAAGGCACATTTTAATTTAGTCTCAAATCAATGCCACTAAAAGACATTGAAAGAGACCTCAGTATTAATGTGGGCAGAATGGTGACACAGCTGTAAGCAATTTGATTTCTGAGCTGTTGTCTTTTTTCTCTATTGTTGTGTGATAAGGGTGTCAGTATAGTTAAGTAAGCATGATGTGAAGGTGTTGGATGGATGTTGTGCCACCCTACAAAATCGCTTTTGAAATTTGTTTCACCTGTTTGTAACTTTGATCATTCTTTTCATCCTGATGAAGCTTTAGCTAGTTGAAATTTGGGGAAACAAAGGTGAAGAATTAATAATGAGCAGCAATAGTTTTCAATTTATTCATCTGTTAATTGGGTAAGTGAACTGGTCATCACAGGTTCTATACAGCTATGACCTGGGAAAAAAGTTGTAGAGATTGTCAAGGTAAAATTCCTCAAGCATTAGTTATTTGAAAAAAAAAAAAAAAACACGGTATCAACTGTGGTTTCTCATTAGAAATCATTACCAACATAATTTCTAAGTGGACTAGCAATGATTCACTTGTTTTGCAAGATATCTCCCTTCATTGAGTTGATGCAGCCATATAATTGGTATATATAAGTTTGGGGTATATGGGGAACTTGTTCCCACATTAGTGGGGTACAGGGAGTCTTGCCCCCTTGCAAAAATCGCTTAATTTTGTCACTATTCTGTGTTTCTAAGCATTATTTTTTAGTTTCATCTTGTTGCTGTTGTGCAAGTTGACATTTTATAATAAAATTATACATATGGACAGTCTGAGTAGGCAATCAGTTAGTATGTTTTTGGGATGTGAGCGAAAACCGGAGTAACCAGATATAACCTACTCAGACACAAGAAGAACATGCAAATTCCATAAACAGAGTAAGAAATTTAGATTAAAAACAATACTCTCAGTGCAAAATATACAAACAATAAAAGTCTATACACTTTAAACAACATGCTATTATGTGCAGGCAGTTTTTGACAAATTATATAAACATATCCCAGTAGCACAACATAAGAGAAAAAGGAGAAAAAAAAAAAATATATATATATATATATATATATATATATATATATATATATATATATATGTATATATATATATATATATATATGCATGCATACGCATTTTTGTTATGAATGTTAAACTGACTAAAATGCATTGCTTCCACACTGCTCCCCCACAGAGTGCTTCTTTCTATAAAGGCATTTTCAAAAGTTTTCTGATAACAGAATGTTGCTTCTGTTTTCAGAGCTTCTGGGGCTTCAGCATCTTTCCATTTTCACTTACTCAATAATTCTCTACAAATCTTATCCTGAAATAAATCAGTTACAGTTAATGTACAAACTTATTGAGAAGAAGATATAATTACACCATATTATTTCACACTATAGCATTATTTTTCATTTATTTATTTATTTTTTTTATTTTACATTTGTTGACCGGGCTAGTCCAACTGGATACATATCCATTTTCAGCAGAGGCCCGGGGAGATAAGCTCCGTGCAGAAAAAAAATAGCAAAATAAAACATTTTTACAAACAATGTTGTTACAGGTTAATACATAAATTATCATAGAGGTCTAAGTACCTCCCATTTTAAAAATTTGAGTACAATACTAAAAATAGGACTAATATTATACTATAGACTGGGAAGAAATAGGTCTGGGATAACAGGAAAATAAAACCTTTATATTTACAGAGAGTATTAGAAGTTAGGCTGGAAAAATCAAAGAGGACAGAAATACATCACAGTGCCGAAGGCAGGTAGTGGACAAAATTACAGAGAGGGCAGAAATACTTTGCAGTGCAGTAGGCAGGTACAGTTCAGATTGCAGATAGAATACAGAAAGTCAAATTAAAAGAGGCATAAGTGTGTCTTTTATATATATTAAAGAGTTTCCACACTAAGAGTAAGCTTAGGGCATGAACAGAAGGGTAAGGGATAGCAAAAAGGTAAAGTGGCAAGAAGGAAGGTAGAGCTAGTTATAGGGAAATAGTGGGTAGGCAGTACCTGTTATGAGTAGAAAAAGTAGAAAAACTGATCAGACAGGTTTAGTACAGGGGCATGTGTTCTTAAGAAAAGTTTCAATTTGTTTTTGAAAAGAGATGTGGAGGAAACTGAAGAAAGTTCACTGGGGAGAAGGTTCCAGGATTTTCCAACAGTGTTGCTGAAAAGAGAGTCCCCAGCCTTGTTATTAGATTTAGAGGTGTTTACAAGAAGTTTGTGTGATGAGCGCAAGGAATCCAGATTCTTATAGGGATAGATGAGGTTAGTTAATATAGGAGTACTGGAAGGTTGGTAAAGAGTCTTATGGGAAATGGTTAGTTGGTGGAATTTAAGCAGATTCTGAATTTCTAGCCATCCAAGCTGCTTAAGATTATAGCAGTGGTGGGTTCTGAATGTTGTTCACAAACAACAAAGGAGACTTCAGTCCACGGCTACTAAAAACATATAAAAGTTTAATCCAAAGTGAGCGCTTTCATAGCTCAAGGCTACTTCATCAGACAAAACGTACACACACTAAAGCCCCTAACCAACACCCCTAAACTTGTAGATAAATATGTAGCATCTTTTTTATATTTAAGAATCCAATAGATTATAGGCTAGATTACCAGTGGTCATTCAGCCCAGGTTTAAATAGGGCCCCCAAATTAACTATCCATTGTCTCTCTTTTTTCATAAGAATTTTGTGTTTATGTATTATTGATAAATTGTCACCTACCACCGTGTCTATGCCCAGAAAACAAAATGTGCTGTAGGGTGCACCAATATGTGTTTAAATAATGCACTTCTGTTCCGTCGACAATTTATATCACTGATATGTAAAGCTATGCATTGTTTAAAGCTAAGAGATGTTTGCCCTATGTAAAATGAGCCACATTGGCAAACTGACATATAAACTACCCATTCAGTTGCACATGTGATCAAATGACGGATATCATACACTTTTGAAATGTTAACAGAAGTGAATGATTTAGTCTTAGATATCCGTTTACAATCTATACAATGCCCACAATAGGTGCTCCCTACCACTATTGAATTTGTCTTGCTAAGATAACAATGGATAGTTAATTTTGGGGCCCTATTTAAACCTAAAATTTATTTTATGTGTTGTATATGCATTTATGATAAAGGGCAGACTGTTGCTTTAAATGACTGTGTATAAGTAAAGGGGGAGGGCACCTTCCAATACATGCACTGGTGACGCTAAGGTGAAACCTGGTTTGCTTGTGAGGTGGCTTGGCCTGTCAGCCATTAAAGTTGGGCTTTGCACTTATTCCTGGACTCTCTGTGTTTTCCTTTATGGAAGATGGTTATTTATGCTGGATCTTTTTTGTGTAGCATTTATCGTTGGAGTTCCGGGCATTTTATCACCGTGCTTCGTATTTGTTGGCTGTATATATATATATATATATATATATATATATATATATATATATATATATTTATATATATAAAGTTACAATAAAATAGTCAACACCTGTTTGGTTCATACATGTTTCATATAAAAATAATTCTGAACACAAGTTGTCGACACAACAAACCAGTGCCAAGATGACACTAAGAAATATGTCACCTCCGTGACTCAAACCTGGCAAGTGTGAAAAAGTTAAATGACTTTTAAAATTAATTTCAGTATTCATTCCTAATTCTAAGACCCATTTAACTGTTAAACATTTTTCTTCTAAATTGCTTTAAGATCCCCTACTTGTTAGCATGCAAACAGGAAACTTCTGTCAAATGGCACATTTTTCTTTGTGCTTAAAAAAGGCATTATTCCTTTCCCCTTTTTGGCATTGCACTCATGTTTATAAATCTGACAACTTAATGTTCTTGTATTCTTGAGTCTCTTGTAGTATAAACAACCAACCTTGCTTTATACAGTTTACACAACATTAATAGAATAACAGTTGAAGTATTCTAGTCTCCAATAACTCATTAAGTTACTTGCAGAATAAAAGGAGTGATAGATATATGACTATGCTACCTGCACATTCCAGAAGCAAATGTGCCTCATTTAGAAACTGTACAATTCCATGATAATGATTTATTTTTCATTCTTATGACAGACAGGGATAAATACCTCAGTGCAGAAATGTTGGTGAAAATAGAAGTCAGAAGTAAAACCGAGGCCTTGGTTTTAGTGTTGCCAGGGTTAAAGAGCAACTGAATTTCTTCAGATTGCTGGTAGCAGTAAGAAGCTCTAGAGAAGCCCCTCATATTACATAGATGAGAAGTCAAGCAAGAGCAAATCAATGGTATTAAAGTTTTACAAAGTCAGTTTTTGCAAAACTGGAGAGTAACTCAGGAACGATTGCAGAAATAAGATGTGGCAAGAACAATGGCAAATATTCTCAAGCAACAAAAAAGCTTAAAAAGGAATGAAGCAATATCAGAAAGAAGCAAGTCCTAAAAAGTGCTGTAAAGAAAATTAGGATGAACTGTATCATTCAGGAAGGCAAACTATGCAAGTAAAACAGGACAGAGAGAAAAATGGTGAGAAATGCAAAACAAAGAGGAAATGATACCCAGCTCATATTAAAGGAGTGATGAAATGCTGTATAGGTGCATTATGGTGCCAAATATTATGCAACTAAGAGGAATGTGGTAGTTATAATGTATCAGTGAATGATGACAAACTAATATCTTTGCTTAATATTGTTAGAAGTAGAGAAGGATGTATATAGATCAAATGGCTAAGGCAATCTGGATGTGATGGATAAAGCTGTCTCACTCAAAAAATAAGCTCATACATAGTTAAGCATGAAGTGATCATGTCCGGAAGTGAAAATAAAATCAGGATTAGGAGAGATCTAGTAATGCAACTGACTAACATGTTTATCAAATCATGGGAAAATCGTGTACCATTTGAGATCTGGAAGAATAATGTACAATTCCTGATTATAATCCCTTTCATAAAAGTGGCTGGAAAGTATGAAGAAGAACATTGCAGGCCTGTTAGTTTGAATTCATTATTATCTTGTTGTTGACCATAATTGTGTGGAATAAAACTGTAGGTGCCATCTTTCTAGTAAAAACAAGGTCTTAGAATACATTGGGACATCTTGTCTGTTGTATATGCAAATGGCTGCACATACATGCACAGATAAATATACACATGTGCATGTACTTACGTAGGAAGTGCTGCGGTCCAATAAACGCAATTATGTCTGAGAGCCTATATCTGCTGTTTCCTTTAATTATAAAAAAGGTTATCATAACTTGTACAGAAAGTGGTGATATCACTTCTGAAGGGAAGCAACATTAGCCTTATAACTGTAAACCAGCAAGGTAAAAACCACTGGCAACATTAATTTAGTGTTGGAATGACAAATATAACAAGTTTCTTTGAGTGATTTAAGAAGTAGACAAAGGAGATAGCATGAAGCTTTCTAAGGATTTTCTGTAATTATTTACAACCTTATAAAAAAACTACTTTTCCAGTTAAATGACGTAATGGGTATATCCCAAGATGCTGGCCTGAATAACATACTGGGTAGCAGAAAGCAGCTATAGTATCTGCAGTTTTCTCATTTTTAGAACTGGACTTTTTATGGGTTTAAGTTAGAGAACATACTATTTTCTCATATAAACTGATTTTAATTATAGTAGGATGTAAATCTGGGTAAAAAAGTTATTTATAACCCCATTAATATAAATAAATTCTGTACTAATTACCCTATTAATATGTCAAACATTAACTCTATTAATATAAATAAAGTGTTAATTCTTAAAAATCAATATCAACATCCAAGTGATGCATTAAACAGCCATAAATAAAAATTAAATAATACTGGTTTCCAAAAGGAAAACGATGACTCATCTTAAATAATTCTTCCACCAGGGATATGTGATTTAAAATCTTACTTTCTGCAGTTATTTACTCTAGATTTGCTTCCTTCAAGCCAGGTTTGCATAATTTACTAGCTCCTTATTTTAATACAGCATTTTCCTTTGCCTGCTATAGGAAGTCTGCAGTATTTTTGCCTACTTGAAAAGCCTCTCATCACCCAACTAATAAAAGCATTTATCCGGCTTTTTTTCCATGTGCAGCTCCAAAATGTACTTTTGCATGCAGGTGTACTGTTCAGATTATTTATGAAGTGACCAGTGTAGTAATTAATTTGTACAGCAGTGTCCACTCATGCAAGACACTTACAAATATGCTCATTGCCTTTATAGCAAATGTCGGCACATTAGCCAAAACATCCTCAGCTTTTGCTAAGGGCACTGAAAAGCAAAAACACATTTTCTTCATAACTAAGAACTATTTGTCTCACCTAATCTTCCTGTTCCTGTGCTTTTTTTAATAAATTGCAGTTCCTATTTAACCAAGAAATTATTTTCCTTCCACTAAGACTAGCAGTTGCTTTGCTTTTGGTCTTTCTGATGTGGTCCTGAATTCAGCCACTAGTTTTGGTAGTAGCATATTTTCAGGAAGGCTATTCCAACAGTTCCTGATTCTTTCAGTGAAAAATGGTTTCACACATGCTTTCCCATAAGCCTTTATCTTTTCTTTTCCTAAAGATGGTATTATCATATCTCCAGGAAATCTATTATAACAATTTACTGTTCTTTCAGCGAAAAATAATTTTGCGTGCTCCCTTAAGCTTTCTAGTTTGCATCTTAAAATTGTGCCCTACTGTTCTAATAGATATCTTTTTGTGAACAACTGTAGTCAAAACTCTTTGGATTCCTTTAATGTACTTACATATTTCTGATTATGCCAACTATGTTTTTTTTTTCTTCAAAAGTGTACATATTGAGTTATTACAGTCTTTCTTTCCCTTATTGTTGCTAGTAATGACTGAGCACCATTTTGTAGAGCTCTTTGTACTGCCTCTTTCCTCTGTGTATTCTGAGGAAGTAAGATGACTAGAATTGCACATACCACTCCAGATGGGGGTATCACCAAATGTCTTTATAATGGCATGCTTTTTCTGATGCTGATGCCATCCCTTGTACATTTCAATAATCTGCCTGCCACATTCTCTACTCTATCATAGTCTGCTTAACTTCACATCATTTGTTTGCAACTATTCTGCCTCAGACTGAATGCTCCATTTATATATTCTTGATTAAACACTTATACTGCTATGTTTAAACTAATCATCCCATATTACCAAATCCATTTTCATCCTTTCTGTACCCTCTTGTGTTTTAACCATGCAAGAAATCTTTATATTACTATTGGAAAGGTATACATTTTCTTTTAGACTTTTAGTAATTTTCACTTACACACAAAGTGGAAAGGACCAGTCCAATACTGGCCCTTACGCCATTCTGTAACCATCTTTTCATCTTAGCTAGATGAATGTACTATGAGCTGCATTCTTCTATGTAGCCAACATTTTATTTATCCTACTCTCTGATACGTTCTAAGGGAGCCCACAGGATTTTTTGCAGGGGGGTGCAAACCCAGAGCCCCGCCTACAGAGACCCACCCCCCTCCACCCACACTGCCCCCACACACACAGCCATTCCAGTGTCCCACTACTTGTTTATTTCTCCCCATTTGTCATAGACACTGTTCAAATCTCTGTGTGCATACTGTTTTATGCTTTACTTCTACAATGATTACAGATATATGGATTTCATTTGCAACTTTTATTTCAAGTTTTATAGCAGAAACACTGATAAACATTTACTAAACCTAAACAAAGCAATAGTCTTACAATGAAAACAGACTTAGCATTAAAACTTCTCTACCTTTGAAATCCACATTCACTGAAACAACATTGAAACCCACATTCAAAGAAAATGCATCTGGCCAGTGGAAGGGTAAGTTTACCTTTGGGCTGTTTTCAAATCATAGGCTCCTTGCACACATTTTTAGAACCATGCAAAAATTTCTTTGATTCACCTTCCTGACAGTATTAATTATACTATATAATAATTGAATTATATCCCTTGTATAATACAGCACCACTTGTTAGAGTGTGATTTAAATTTATAGTTCTGAACATTTTTCCTTTAAGCAATGAAACAAATCATATGAACCAGTAATGACAACCTGCCCAATTCAAAACATTTCAACCATAAAGGGCCAGTCAAACTTCTGTCATACAATCCACCAATATCAATCAATATGCAGAATCTCTGCAGAAGCAAAAGTCATCTGAATAATTCCACATTAAAGAGATTTGAAACCAATGAAGAGGTTGTTGCTAGAAAACTTTATATTTCAGTATTTCATTTACAAATTCACTGCCTGTTGCCCCTGAATAATAAATTGCCTATGTTGCATTAAAAGAAATGGTAAGCTGGTATATTGCAATAGGAAATGGGTGGCAAGCTGAAAAAAGGTTCATAGTTCTTAGGCGTCTCATTCAAAGGAGGACATACTAAGGACTGCAGTACCATACCCCCTTAAAATACAAATGTACATGTTGTAGGAATAGAACCTACAGTCCTTTGCATCAAGATGCAGGTATGCTACCTGCTGTGCTAACACTGCTTTAAAATTCTATGCCACAATCATGATACCATTTGCTAAACAAAAACAGTTGCACATTTTAAACAAACTTAACATGAGCAGCAGTAACCTTTGCTTCCCTTGAAGCTCACAATTCCTTGAAAATGCACTTGAAAATAAATTCCATCTGCTAGATCTAACTAGGGCATTTCTCTCTCTCTCTCTCTGACTCTGTCTGTCTGTCTGTCTGTCTGTCTCTCTCTCTCTCTCTCTCTCTCACACACACACCTCAACTTCTTAGTGCAAGAAATCTGGGCAAAGCCTAAAATAAACGGGGACAGATTATAAATATTGCTTTCGTGAACTTATAAAATTGCTAGAATAACAGGATTTGTGTTGGTATGCATTTTTCTAACAGATATGATGTCTAAAACCATTTAGCAACTTCAATTCTTTTTAGGAGGAATATGGGGCAAAAATGTGGACATTCTGCAAAAACCTGGACAATTGAGGGGTATGCTACCTCCCTTTTTCTAAACACACACACACACACACACACACACACACACACACACACACACACACACACACACATACACACACACACACACACACACACACACACACACACACACACACACACACACACACACACACACACACACAGGTCCCAAGCTAGGGACACATTTAGAAAGTTGCTAGAATAACAGGATTTGTGTTAGAAGGATATCAAGCCTGAAACTCAAATGCATGTCATTTATTTAGTAACTTTAATCCTTAGCTCATCCCAGTGATTTGTCAAAAACAGAATTTTTATGAGAACAGACCAAAATATGAGACAAAAATCTGGGCATTCTGTGAAAAATGTGGACAGTTTAAGGCATTTGCTATTGGCGGCCACAGTGGTGCAGTAATTAGTGTTGCCGCCTCACAGCAAAACATTCTCTGGTTTCATCCGCAGCTGGGGTGCCTTCTGTACAGAGTCTGCATGTCCTCCCTGTGGTCGCGTGGGTTTCCTCCGGGTGCTCCGGTTTTCTCCCACATCCCAAACACATGCTGTAGGTGGATTTGACACTAAATTGGGCCTAGGCATTAGTGTGTGCCTTCTGTGGAAGGTTGGGTGCTGGGCAGGCAACTCGACACCATAAAAACTCCACTGCCAATCATGAGGAGACAGGTGATCCACTGTGGCGACCCCTAACCTGGAAAAGCTGAAAAGAAGAAGACTTTTCCAGTATTTGCTCAAAGCCCAGCACTGGTATTTGATCAAAGCCTAGTTCTGTAGCATATGCTGCATAATGATCACAAACAATCCAGCTCTTGTGGGCAGTGCTTGGTAACATAATGGGAATGTTAGCACTCTGTATGTTCCCCTAGAATGCAAAGAAGGATCAGGAAAGTGAAACCCTCTGCCACTGGAAATAAAATGCACAGTTTTAGATAAGCTGTTACTAGAGCAAGAAAGTACACATTTAAAATACTGATTCTTTTTCAAAAATTTCAGTTACTTGCACTTTCTGATTTGGAAATAGCAGGCTAGACATTCAAGAGAACATCAGTAATTAAGCAGACAGCTGTTAAAAAAAGCTCTGTCTCTAAACTCATGCAAGGCATTTATATTAAATAGCATTATTGCACAGTTTATAAAAATGAGAAGAAATACAATGCAAGTTAAAGTTTATAATACAAACTTTAAATTTTCAATTGCAGAAGTACAGATAATTCCATACAGAATCAAATAAAAAGTGAATTACATGGTTGCCATAGTAAAATAATTTTAAATAAAAAATAGTATAGTGTGCATAAAAGTATATATCTTAGTGCCTTACGTGTTTTGTACAGATTATATCAATCATTCTTACCCATGTATATGTTGGTTAAGAAAGATCGAAACAGAATTAAGAACATCTCAGCGGTTAAATACAAGGAAGAAAAGCAGACATTAACCATTATTACGTATGTACATTTGATTAAACAAAAGCAAAGCAGGATTAAGAACATTTCAGCAGTTAAATACAAGGGAAAGAGGCAGACATTTAAACAAACAGAGGTCAGGTGGTTTCAGGGTGTTAACAGCAAAATCGTGATAATACTGGAATTCAAAATTGGGTGTCTGGGAATCCAGGTCAGCACTTAATTACTAATCTAGTAAGTCAAATATAAACCAAAATGCACAACACAAAAAAAAAACAGGTTTTGCAATTATGTGGACAACAGAACACTCAGTATAGTCTTTGTCTCTTAACTCTAAGCTGTTAATTTACAGAGAACACTGTAGCTTTAGTTACATGCTTTTCTGCCAAAGTCTAGAGCTACTTATCAGATTAAGGAGTCACTTACATACTTATGAGAGTTAAATCACCCAATGGACAATGAAGTAGTTGCATGTTTTCCCATGTAGCTGTTTGTCTGCTCACTTAACAGCCTATATTTCCTTTAAGCTTCAACTGGTAATGACAACTGACTGTGTTTTGCTTTCCTTCCCAGTATCACTGGTGGGAACATTCATATAAACAGTGATCACATATACTAATAGTCACCCCGATTGAGAAGTCTTTACTCTTGATCCCCACTGGAATTTTATTTAACTACCACTGAGTATCATTGCACAGGTCCTGCTGACACAGCATATACACACACCATTGCCACAAACAAGTGTGCTTTTTGTCTCCTACAGTTATCCTGACAGAAGCAGAAGCTCAGAAACATCTTTAATTTGCTTCAAGGACCATCAGCAATAAGAAATCCCCAGCTCTCCAAGGTACAACTTTTCTATGTACCACAAACCTGGACCTAGGGACAATGGCCAAAAGAAATCTATGCATTAAGTCATTGTGTCCACAACAGCTGCACTTCTTTATAGTTTAAACATTTTTTTCAGATTGTGTTTATGCTTCTACTACCAATTCTATTTCCATTAAATCACTCAACTAGCCATGTTACCTGACCTCTTTGTGATGAATATCTGTCTCTTCTCCAAAACTTGGGGTGAGTCTCTAGTCTCTGAGAGACAGGCAGTGATGGATACTTTATATCTATCATCTTGGAGAAGAAATACATTCTACCTAAATTCTCCCTTTTTTACTCTCTGGTAACTAATTAAATGTGGGTGTATATACACTGGAAGTAATAACATTCCACCCCCAACCCCACCCACCATCATCTGTTTATGGTTACTGATAAGATGAATCTCTACTTTGTCATACCCAGTGAAAAATAAAAATTATTAGCCTCACCTTGCACTGGAGAGCAACTAAGCAATTACTATTTATTTGATTTGCTTTCCATCCCCACCCTTACCCCCCCATTAATAATCACTACTAGCTGGCTCCCAGCCTGATATCATAAGCTTCATTCCAAACGTAGTCTGTTGGTAAGGTAGAATTCACATACCTCTTAGTAAGGCTGCCAACGTTATCAATGAGATGTCATCAGTGGTCACGTTTCATACTGAGCTGACTCACTGTGTTCTGAGGCAAGCCGTATTTAAAGAATTTTAGACTGCCTGGCTGCAGATAAGGGGTGAAAAATAACGAGCTATGAAAGACATTGCTTCTTCAAGCTCCTAAAAGTTAACTTGTACAACTTTCACACTGTATGTGATGGTAAATAATTCACTCACCATCCCACTTCTACTTAAACACCCAGGAACTAAGCATTTGTACTCAGTAGGTCTTGCCTTACTACAAAGTAATGCAAACAAAAATCATTGACTACTGACAGCTGGTACTACTGATTATCTCTTGTTCTTCTTCCCTTCTTGGAGAGCTTTCTGTTAATCTCTGCCATTCTTTCTATCACAACCTACAGCTTTTCAGCTACCCTTTCTCAGGATATCTTCAAACTGAACTGAGCTCTACAGCACAGAGCACTGTATGCCTTGGTTTTATATCCCTGTTAAGTTCATATGACCAGCATGTGAAGAAGAAAAGCTCCTTTAGGCCCCATTATTCATTTTTGCTGATCTCATGACCGAAGTTTAAGGAGGCTGGTTTCAGAATTAAGTCGTACGACTTTCAGAAGCTAGTCTTAAACATCAAAGAAGCAATTCATGGCCTTTTAGCCTGAAGTGTATTAGTGTTTATTAGGATTAGTTCCTAAATGTTACATGGTTCAATTTGTTCAAAAATACACTTCCTATTTGTTTTTAAATGCACATTTTTATAGAATTTTACCATGGCATAGACTTAAGTCTCCACTGATTTAGAAGAGGTTTCATTCTAGAGCTATAACCTCCAACCAAGCCATTTATCTGTTCTAAAATTGTGAAATAACAGGTACAGCACACACCTACCTCTCTTGTACACTCGTCCCAACCCAAGTCCAAACGGCTTCTGGAATTCAAATTCTGCGTGTGAATGCAGTAGATGAAAACATAAACCATCGGTCGCACATATGGAGAAGACTAAAACAGGTCACAAGCACCTGTTCCGTCTGTACGACTAGATGCAAAGGGCGTTCTTAAAGAAGAACGCCCTTAAAAATTTTTTTTTAAATTAGAAATAAATTAATCTCCTGGCCAGCTGATTCCAGGGGGGTGCAAGTGCACCCCCTTGCACCTGCCTGCGGGCACCCTTGGTTGAAATCTATGTAGCCTGTGTCCCTATCTGTTTTATCACATTGGTTACACAATGAAAGAACTATAATATGTTGTGTTGTACAGACAGTCCCTGGGTTACAGACATGAGCATGCGGACAATCCATAGATACAAATGGGCTGCTGCAAAGTTGGAAATTACAGATTTTTATTTATTTCAATGTTAAGTTGCAAAAATATTACCTTAAAATAAAGAAGTCTGTTCTACTTTCCTTCTCCCTGTTTTCCCCGTTCATGAAGCTGCTCGCATGTCTTGTTATAGCAGTTATTTCCGCCTTCCCCGAGAACAAGAGATCTGACTGGTTAAGAGATCACTGTGATGGTGATCTGATTGATCAAAACTGCTGGCTTGCACAGTACACAGTATTGAAGCTGAATGGGCAAATGACATTGTGGCTGAGTAGGTGTTAGGTGACAGTAGGAGGTACAATGCCCCATTTGGGATGTACCTTAAAAGACACCTGCAACAGCTGGAAAGACCACAGAAGTACCTCACCAAGAGGATCAATGGCCTCAAACAGATGCTCTATGCAGCTCGACTGAAGAAACTACAGTTGTACTTGGTTGCATACCGTCTACTAAGAGGTGATCTCTGCCTGACATACAAGGTCATGTCCAACCCAGAATTGATGGACATGCTCCACCTAAAGAAAACCTTATCCCCTCGAGCCACACACACTAGGGATATAAACCTCACCACAACAATAAGTAGGACGTGCTGGAGGGATTGATTCCTGTCCCAGAGACTTCCCATGCTTTGGAACAAGATCCCAATCTACATTAGGCAGAGCTCCTCGTTAACACTCTTCAAAAGAAATCTTGACAAGTGGATGGGAAACAGAAAGTTTACCTCGGGGATCACTTCAGTGGCTCTGCTGGACAGAGGCACAGGGAACTAATCTAAGGGGGCGGTGAAAGCCAACACATTCTGGCTAGGCTTATACATGCCTTCGGGCAGATAGCCTAGTACCCACCTATGAACCTATGAACCTATAAGGTCTGGCAGAGGACTGAAAGTTCAGAAAAGAGTGGAAAACATCTTGTGGGTGATGCCTGTAGTACAGAAATGTGAAGTGAATCTTAAAAAGAGGTAAAGTTTTTTTTTTTTTTGGAACATTCTGTACTGTGTTGCAATTTTATGTACTGTTATTTCTATAAAGTAAGGGAAAGTCTGGAAAATACTGCTCTGAATCAGCTGAATTGAAATGTTAATTAGATGTAGACAGTGATAGTATTGTCCAATCAGACCTGAGAAGTGCTTGGCTGCAGACTCCAGTACTGTATATGTATCCTGTTGAGCTGCACTTTAGTGCTGTACTGTACTGCAGCCAGATACTTTTGTGAACTTCCGTGTTGGTGATGTCACGACCCTTGCCTCCAAATATAAATCCAATGCACATGCTGATGATGGGCCAAAGAAAAGGAAAGCAATCCCCCTGGAAAATAAAGTGGACATAATAAAGAGATGCGAGAGAGCTGAAGCACCACTTGCTATTGGAAAGGCACTAGGCTATAGATGGTCAATGATCGGAACAATTTTAAAAGACAAAGCAAAAATAATGAATCATGTGAAAGGCCATGCCTGATGAAAGCTGTGATTATTACAAAGCAATGCAGTGGTTTAATTCTTGAGATGGAAAGGTTATTGCTAATGTGGATCGAAGACCAAAATCACAGGAATATCCCCATTAGGCCTTCATTAGTGCAAGAAAAATCTTGAAGCCTTTTCAATGATTTAAAAGCTGCTTGAGCAGCAAGTGCGGGCAGGTGTGACAAAGAATTTTTTGTGAGCAGGGGCTGGTTCCATTGCTTTAAAATGAGGGCTAATTTACACAACATTAAAACTCAAGGTGAAGTGGCAGGTGCAGATGTAAGTGCTACAAGGGATTTTCCTAAAATGTTGAAAAATATTATTGAAGAGGGAGGTTATTTGCCAGAGCAAATATTTAATGTAGACAAGACTGGCTTATTTTGGATGAAAATGCCTGAAAGGACCTATATTTCAAAAAAGGAAAAAAAAGTGTAGCAGGTCATACGGCAGCAAAAGACAGTCTAACATATTGTTTGGGGGTAACACTTCTGGTGATTTTAAGTTGAAGCCCTTGCTTGTGTGTTGCTCCTTAGATCCGAGGGCACTACAGCATGTCATTAAGGCATCTCTTCCTGTTATTTGAAGGCAAATGCAAGGGCTTGGGTTACAATTGCCATCTCTGAAGAATGGTTCTTGAACCATTTTGTTCCTACTGTTCAAAGGTATTCCTTGGCCAAAAACATTCCTTTCAAAATTCTCCTTTTACTTGCCAATGCACCTGGACAGCCAAACAATTTAGATGACTTACACCAATGTAAATGTGATATTTTTACTGCCCAACACCACATCGCTAATTCAGCCAATGGATCAGGGAGTAATATCCTCATTTAAGGCTTATTATGTGTGGCAGACCTTCTCACAAGCAATCAGGGCTACCTAAAATGATGCAATGAACTTAAGGGAGTTCTGGAAGAATTATAACATCTATGATGCCATCAGAAATAAAGCTGATTCTTGGGATGAAGTAAAACAGTCATATATGAAAGGAGTGTGGAACAAATTGTGCCCACAATTTGTGCCTGCTTTACAGACTTCTACAAATGATGACATTGCTGAAGCCACGCAAGCTGTGGCTGATATTGGTAATCAACTGCATTTAGACATCACTGACATGGAATTTCATAGAGTTACTTGACTCCCATGGGAAAGAACTGACCAGTGAAGACCTTATGGAACTGGAACAGCAGACTATGGCATTTGAGCAAGAAAGCAGGGACCTAGAAACTCCAAAATCAAAAAAGTTTTAGCTAATATAAGCATAGCCAATATACACCACATTAGTGCATTACATATAAATCTTTGTTAGAGTTAAAATTCAAATATAAGAATATGTTTGTTACATTGACCCACAAGCTGATTGCTCAACTTCTAGTCATGTAGAGTACGATGTTTGAGGAGCCCTCCCCAGTACTATGTAACATCCAGCATGGCTGTATTGATTCAGCTTAATATACCTCCATTTAGCTGATACAGGATCCTTAAACTGTTATAATGTTGCACAGTTCTTCAAGTCCTCTCTTATTAATCAATTGTTCAGATAGTGCAAATAGATATGTAGCAACAGAAGCCTTATGTAAAATAAGGACAACTCCCCACACACCTATGCAAGAGACTTTTTTCCACTCTACCTCATTAATGTAATAATCCTTGGGATTTACTTAGTGTACACTTTCTGTATTCAAGAACATTCCCACCACATTGCATGTGTTGTCTATTCACTCAGAAAGGTTGCACTTAGTGTAGACTTAGTGGTAACCTTTGTGAATCCCAGCCAATGTCTGAGGTCCTGTAACATGAAATCACACAAGCTCAGGGTAAGTAAGTGATCAAGCTTCATCAAAACAGGACAGCAATCAGCTCAGAAGAACTATACAGTTATGTATAAAACAATATGCATTTCCTGCAACTCATAACTAGCCTTGTAAATGTCTGCATATGGGCATGCCTAGCCTTAACAAATCTGTCCAAATGATAATCATTTATAACAAAACTGAAAAAAGTGAGTTCCAGAAGCTAGAGGTGTACTCCAGTTGCATAAAAAGGTGACAAGAAACTGTAGGCTGAAAGGTATCCTCTATGTATTGCTAAAGATCACTGAAGATGAGATTCTCATATAGCTCATCACTAGTAGTACAAAAACTCCAGAGTATCACAGACTCAACATAAATTGTATCAATCAGAATCTGTTGATGCAGCTTTCCATTCAGATAGTAAAGTTGTGATGCTAATGAAGGAGCAGGATCCTTGTTCCTTGAATGTTTGAAGGGCTGCCAGCACTGCTAACTACCATCAGCTATTGAATGGACTTGTAACATCAGAAATGCTGAAAGAAGGGCTACACTGGTAACATTATAAAGAAGACTAAAATGCTGAAGACCACAACGTTGAACTTCTGGATCTACCTCCTCTCCCTGTTGCAGGAACCATGTTCCACTTGTTTCTGGGTATATACTAGTAAGGATATTCAGTATTCAAGATTTTCAGACAATGTGATCTTCACATTTTCTCTGTTATGTTACCAGGATTGTACATTTCATCAGAACTTCATGAATGTGTCAGTGGCTCATAACTTAGTAATAAACCAAGATTAAAAACATGTTGCCTACCTAGCCCTAATAGCGTGTCCTTAGTGTATCATTTCATTTACACTTCTAGAGATTTCTCTCCAGAAATCACTAATTAATCAGATTTGGTGGTTGATAAAAATCTTATCCAAAACATCTTGCTCGTGGAAATTTAAAATATCTCAGTCTTAAACAAGAAGAAGGAATGAGTATCTCTGCACCTGCTATTAGTTACCCAAATGTAGCAAGCAGTGTTCCTAACTTAAAAATATTAAAGCATGGATAATACAAAATATCTCATTGGAAAAAAGCCATCAAAGCTTAGGACACTGATATGTAGGATCTTGCTGTCAAAAGAAGTAATTACCAATCCAAAAACAGAACCAAATAAATGATCTCACTATGGTGCAGTTGATCAAATTGCGCCACTCATCTTCATGCCATCAAGTTATCTCGAGTATGACCCAGGATCATTAAAAGTGGAAACATTAAAAAGTTAAACGTAACCCAGAGGGTTACCTCGGGATCGTTATTGTGCAGTTGACTAAGAAGCACCACTGCTTGTCGAACCAGAGAGTAACCATGTGTATGTCCCACGAGCCTTAAACATGAATACAGTAAAGCATCTCCTTGAGTATGTCCCAGCAACGTGAATACAATAAAGTGGATCATCAAGACGTAATCCAAGATTGGATTAAAAGCATGAACGAAACATAGTTCATTCAACTTAATTTCAATTAAAATAAAAAAACTTCAAGCAAAATTAGTTAAGTTTTCTTTATTTAAGTTAGACTGTTAGCTCAGGCAGATAAGTGTTTCTCAGTAATGAATTATTTACAGATCAATAATATTTTTATCAATCACCAAATATGATAAATTAATTAGTGTTTTCTGGAGAAAGATCTCTATAAGCGCAAGTCAATTGACAGGCAAAGAGCAAGCTATTAGGGCTAGGTAGGCAATGTGTTTTTAATCTTGGTTTATTACCTTTAAGTGATGAGACATTTACATGTTTGCCAAATTATGATATTCTGACCAGCTGTTCTCCGTAGCCGGTATTCCTACCTACCCAGATTAACACCAAAAGGGGCACAGACTTTCTTTTTTATTTTTTATTGGGATTATGGGCTTCAACCTTGTGATAGTAAACCAAACTATATATATATATATATATATATATATATATATATATATATATATATAAAATATATATATGTATATATATATATATATATATATATATATATATATATATATATAATATAGAAGTATGTGATATTATCACTCCTTCTTTGGTCAACTGCTATTAAGTCACTTCTGTTTTATACAAAGCTAGAGATTATATCCTTTCCCCACTGCAGTTGGTATATATATATATATATTTATTTTAGTTCTTTATTGTTCTTCATCTCCTGGAATGATAGGGGCAAGCAGCTGATTTGCCATAGTTGCGTGGAAGGATTCTCCAGGTGTAGTGTCACATATATACCATTGATGTTATAGCTGCATATTTTTAAATGCCTACTTTATTGTCCATTTTAACAACTGAATACAGTTTTTACTTGCCCACTGAAATACATATCTTATTTGTGCAGACTGGCCTGTTACAGCATCCATCCAACCTCCAGGGATTGCCATCAGAAGCATGTTAGTAATCATTGGCCTATCAGTGGGTGTTCCAACACCAAAACAGGCGTCATGTTCTACATCACAACTGAGTGTTTCACTTTCTACATTGCCATGCCCATAGCTTTATCACTGTGAGTGATAAAAGGTGACATGGTCTGCGTACCAAGCATTATTATTCTGCTGTTAATTCAACCCCCGTGTTAGCACCAGTTACATCTGGCATACTATGTGCATGCATCAGACAGGTAACTGGTTGACCTTTAC
This sequence comes from Protopterus annectens, assembly GCF_019279795.1. Classification (NCBI taxonomy): domain Eukaryota; kingdom Metazoa; phylum Chordata; order Ceratodontiformes; family Protopteridae; genus Protopterus; species Protopterus annectens. The sequence goes on from NC_056735.1 coordinate 209,538,470, forward strand.
TGGTGGCTGTTCTCTTTCATGGTACATAAATGATAGTTGGCTCATTTAGTTACTAGTGCTGCTCCCTGTTATGGCTATAAGATGAGGAGCAAAACACGCCCCACACACACGCACAAATTGCTGAAGCAAACACTTCCATCTTGGATGGAAACGCTGTATTGGAATAAGTTTCCATATCGGCATTCAGAAAAGCCAGTACAGAAATGAAAGAGCAGGTATTGCACTCCTAACACCTTCAGCATGGGGAGGCTGCCCTTTTCCACCAACCCTAGCTAAGCTTCTGAGAAGGGGGAATGGTTAGGTGGCAATTAATCTGGGCCATTGTGGCACGCTTACTGCTGTACTTCCCTTTTATCTGGTAGGCATATTGTAATTTGTTTGCCATTGTATGATTAGCAGCATTTCATTCCATAAGGGCCTGTTCTGCTAAACAGTACATTACACATTAGTGATAACTGCTTTTGCTATTCTCTTTCTCTTTAACTCTGCCTTTAAATATAAATATATATATATATATATATATATATATATATATATATATATATTATTTGCTGTTCTGCTTCTCTCTGTTTATGTTTATATTTTCTATAGTGTCAGCCACGGCATTAGGTGTGGTTTGGAGGAAGTCACCACACTGTTCACCTGCCTTGCCATTTCCTACTTGGTCCCCAGTTATCTCCAGGCTATTCTCTTTGCAGGTCAACATAGGTAATCCAGCAGGAGATGACCTTCAGTGTACCCTGGTGCCTGCAGTCTGTTTTTGATGAGGGAGTTGTAGGTTCCCCAACAAAGGGTGCCACTGGTGGATCATGATATATGACCTAGCAGGAGGTGGAGTGCCTGGTGGAGGCCTTGAAGAAATGGTAGCTGAACTCTTGCACTGATGGCTTGGAGCATACTCTTGTATGACTGACGGAGTTGCATAGTTGTCTGGACCTATCCAATAGGCCACTAGTGACTGTTTCCTGTCATGATAATGGTCACAGAGCTGACTGACTTTGGCTGAGTGTGGCACTGGGAATAATGGCTGTCAGTTTCACTCCACCCTATCCCCCATTATGGTGTTCCCTTTACCCATGTGTCACCTCTCCAGTTTGTACTTCAGTCCTCTGTATCATCAATCATCCTCCATTTGTCTGTCTGTGTCTCTCCTTTGTGTTCATACTATTTGTGTCAACATCTCCTTTGTGAGATTTTGTAATTCCTTATCTACTTTGCCAAAATCAGTGTACCCTTTTCCTTATGCACATGCTCCCTTTGCTACATCCTACTTTCCCCTCTTGAAAAAATGAAAAACGAGCATTTATCTCACAAAAAAAAAAAATCTGTTGCTTCTCCACCATCATCCCAGTCTTTCCTTCCACTTGTTTTGTATGTTTTACTGCTTGCTTTTTTCATCTTTCTGTCTGTCATATACAGCCATGTGTTTCTCATTTTATAGCAAAATAGTAAGAACTTTACTTTTTAGCCTTTATCAGGGCTCTCAGTTGAGCTTGTAGTGATGCACTGATGTGCATAGGAACAAGTGGGCAGAGTGAGTCATGTGACCTGAGACGGGTTTTCCAGAAACAACTCTTATTAGTTCAACTCTGTCATGTAACATCACTCTAGATCAGCTTTGGGTAGCATTGTACTAATTTTACCATGCCAATTTACCTTTGTGCAGCTACATAAGCAATTTTTTTTCTGAATACCACTCTGGTTTTTCAACTGTATAACAGTATTAAGTCACTAAATACTTGTTTGGTAAATTCTGTGATAATTCTCATACTTGTTCCTTGTATGGATTGTATAATCCCTTGTGTCAAAAGCTTTAATGTTGAGTACATTTTCCCCTTTATTGCATGAGTTATCTCTGCATGCCAAGTGTTCAAATGTTTGTAGTCAGTAGGCTGGCCTGAAAATATTCCACTTGGATTAGTGCTCTAGCCTAGAAAACAAATTTAACTAGATAATAAATGTGTTTGTTTTTTCATTTTTGCTACTGACTGAGACTAGATGTAAAATTCACCCTTTTTTAAATTTCTGATATTATTGCTTACAGTTGGAAGCAAACAGCTCTGTGAACTGAACTCAGCCATTCATTCATTCAAATTTTCAGATGCTTCATCTTAGTCAGGGCTTTGACAGGCAAAGATAAAGAACAAATCCTAGATGAGATGCTGATTTAGCACAGAATACACACACACACACACACACACACACACACACACACACACACACACACACACACACACACACACACACACACACACACACAGAAACACACACACATGCATGCACATGAACATAAACACACATAAGCACACACATATGTGATTTGGAGGCTTTTAGGGTTTACCACCTGTCCCACTTTGCAGGAGACAGTCCCTCTTTTGGCAGTTGTGTCCTGCAAAAAAATTGAAAAAATGGCAAATGTCCTGAGATTTTAGGACAAACATTTTCCTTTATTTTCTTTAATAGTTGCATAAAACAGTTATTTTGTATCTGAAACATCTAAATGTTATAAGAAAACAGAATAAACAACTAAAATGATACAAGAATAAACTATTTAGACAAAAAAGTGAAGTTCTGTCCTTTGTACTGACCGTGGGTATGTTTTTCCTGCAAAATCTGACGTTTGTACCAAAAATGTCCCACTTTGGGAAATTCAAAAGGTGGCAATCCTAGATGCTTTCCCTTTAACCTGTCAACATATCCTTTGGGATGTTGGGGTAGTGAAGTACCCACAAACAAACAAAAAAACCCCCACAAATGTACATGATGATTTTGTAGATAAGTCACCCTCTGCTGGTCAATAGGATTACTAAGATTATCACAATCCAGGAGATCTGAAACAATAAGGGTGATGGTTATACTGGTTCTGCTCTATATGTTACAAACCCCACTTTGTTCACCCTCAGATAAAAACATTTCTGAGTTTACTTGGAGGCAAGATAACTTAAGTGACAAAGTATTATCAGAGTAATGAAAACTGGACTTCAGGCTTCAATAGTTAGATTATAGAGCAATAACAACTGTATACACACTTACTAAGATCCTTGAAAAAATTATAAATGACCACACTCTTGAATATAAACAAAAATATGACATACTAACAAACAAACAGCTTGGTTTTAGACCAAATATAGCACAATTACTGCCATTTACTACCTTAACAATTAAATTCAAACAAATATGGAAAAAGGCATGCATATAGTGCAATAATTTTGGACCTCGTGTGCCTTTGAAACAGTAGATCATCCCCTTCTACTGCAGAAACTAGCTTAATGTGAATTATCAGAAGACGTAGTTTCATGGTTTGACAATTGCCTACTGAAAAGAACCTTCACGGTATAAAATGTCAGGTTACTCACAAATGCTGGCGCCATTACAAAGGTTGTGTAAAGGGACATGCGATTGGCCCAGACATTTTCTCACTTTTTAGTTATAGATTCCCTTGGGATCTGCCACACATTTCATGCACTCTGTATGGTGATGACACTGGTGTTAGAAGAACAAACAAAAGCAGTATATCAGTAAATAATGAATTACAAAATACTTTGCCATGATTTGGACCCGCCTTATCAAAAATAAATTAAAAATACTTTGCTATGATTTGGACCCGCCTTATCAAAAATAAATTAAAAATACTTTGCCATGATTTGGACCTGCCTTATCGAAAATAAATTAAAAATACTTTGCCATGATTTGGACCCGCCTTATCAAAAATAAATTAAAAATACTTTGCCATGATTTGGACCTGCCTTATCAAGAACAAGTGGGAATTAACCCACAAAAAATCTACTGATCTGCTCTCATGTTATTTGTTACACTAAAATAAAAAATAAATCATTCCCCAGTAATTCAGTACCATAAACAACACAACAAAAATACCTTGACATCAAATTAAGCCAAAAGTGTTCCTTTAATCCACATGTTGAGCTCTAGTCAAATTGGAAGTATTAAATAATGTAAATTAGAACACCTTCTCACCACTTAAGCAAGAAAGGGTATTGCAATAAATATCCCTTTATTACCCAGAGTAGAGTAATCCTTGCTATTAAAACCTTTCTCTCTCTACACAATACTAGTTTACTATAAAACAATGAAATTAGAATTCTCAAGCATTTTAAGTTTTCTGAGCCCCATTGAGTATCATTGTTTAAATTTAAACAAAACAAAGTCATTACCAATCACAGTATGATACACATTACCATACAATACATTAACCCTTAAATTACTGAGTGTGCAACAATGTCATCATCTTAAAAGTATTCTTATGGTTCATAACACAAACTATGATGTAAGATGTTATGACACAACACAATTGTAACTTTACCTTAGGCTGCATAGAAAGACCTTTCCGTGAAACAGCCCCTGTCTCAAGGAATAAAAATGCCTGATGAATTAAGAAACTTAAGGACACTTTGGCAAAGGACATATACCATATGATTTCTTCAGCGATACAGGCTAGCGTGCCATGTGTCTTCATTCCAGGCACACAATCAAACTGCTTAATGTTGCACATACTGGACTCTAAAGCAAATGGCTGGATTCATTATTTTTATGTAAATATGCATCTAGGTATATATCGAACATTTTGGCTTACTAGTTAAGCATATTAACATTTAATTTGTTCATCTTCTTTCTTTTTGGTGGTGTTCTGATATTAACATTAAATACCTATTCAATTTAGTATGAATGCTATGCGAACAGCTGGCCTTAGGCATAGGCTAACTAGGCAGCCGCCTAGGGCGCCGCTCTTGCAGAGGCGCCTTTTCAGTAATCTGGATGGTGTAGATGGACCAGGATGGGGGCACTGGGTGGTGGAGGGGTGCTGTGGAGCCCTTTTGCCTAGGGCACCAGCTGACCAAAGGCCAGCCCTGGCTATGCTACACGTGAATGTGACATACACTTCAGCCATGCACTTTACATCTGTTCTTCCGATACTTCTAGCTAACACACTGTACATATTAAGCTCCCTATTACGCATGCTGCATTTTCCTTGAGTTTTTAATGATTGTTTTGACCTGCTACAGTACTGATCAGTAACAGTTTTATATTAACATCCTTATACTGTTGTTCATTTGAAGAAATGTCTTTCTTTCTTTAGTTTTTATGTATATTCTGCAGCTCTGTATAAAAAAAGAAATTGTACTAATGTTAATTAACTGAAATGTCCAAAATGAAATACTGTAATTTACTCTCATGTACTGTGTTTTTTCCATGTGACCTGCACCATTGTGGAAAATGGTCCTTGGACTATTCCTACTACTCAGTTATCAAATGCAAACTAATTTAACTAACTAAAAGGCTTCCAGACATTCAAGGCTAATTTCCTTATTAGCCAGCTGCGAGTCTTGGATTTGTAGCTGCTTGTTAGAGGGCAAATCTATCTGAAATGCATAGACAGTTGGGCCAAGAATACTTTCCTTCTTTTTTTACTGCCTTGTTATATTGCAGGTCAGTTTTAACTTGACAGAATCACAATCACTAACTGAGGTCCTCACCAAAATAGTCCATATTGCAGGATTTGTCTGATTAGGCTGAATGTTGGTTTTCCAGACATGGAGTTCTGGTGTCTGTGTTACTGGGATGAAATGCACCCCCCCCTCCCCCATCCAGTGTTCTACTCTTTTGAGTAAATGAAAATAGGTTTATTTAGATGTCTGTGTTTTTATGGAAAGAATAAGTAATGAATGGAAAGTGGAAACAGTTGTTGAAACTTTTTAAGGCGATTTGGATCAAGGCTTTTCACTAATAAGGTATTAATCTCTTTAGTATATAACATTATAAAATCTGCCCAAATGGACCCATTTGGATGTTTACGGGATATATGCACTGCTTAAAGAAAGGCTGAGATTCCTGAGTCACAAAATCAAACCATACCATGAGTCATTAAACTGGACCCTTCTTTTTCTTTTGGCTGTTCCCGTTAGGGGTCGCCACAGTGGATCATCTGTTTCCATTTCTTCCTGTCCTCTGCATCTTGCTCTGTCACATCAACCACCTCCATATCCTCTCTCACCACATCCATAAACCTTATCTTAGGCCTTCTTCTTTTCCTTTTACCTGGAAGCTACATCCTTAGCATCCTTTTCCCAATATACCCAGCATCCCTCCTCAGCACATGTCCAAACCAATGCAATCTCACCTCTCTGACTTTGTCTCTAAACCATCCAACCGGGGCTGACCCTCTAATATACTTATTCCTAATCCTGTCCCCCCTCGTCACACCCAGTGCAAATCTTAACATCTTTAACTCTGCCACCTCCAGCTGTGACTCCTTCCTTTTTGTCAATGCCACTGTCTCTAACCCATATAACATAGCTGGTCTCATTACCCTCTTGTAGACCTTCACTTTCATTCTTACTGGTACTTGTCTGTCACAAATCACTCCTGACACTCTTCTCCACCCACTCCATCCTGCCTGCACTCTCTTCTTCACCTCTCTTCCACACTCACCATTACTTTGAACTGTTGATCCCAAGTATTTAAACTCATCCACCTTCACCACCTCTACTCCCTGCATCCTCACCATTCCTCTATCCTCCCTCTCATTCACACACATACATTCTGTCTTAGTCCTGCTGACCTTCATTCCTCTCATCCCTAGATCATATCTCCACCTCTCCAGGGTCTCCTACACCTGTTTCATACTCTCACTACAGATCACAATGTCATCTGCAAACATCATAGCCCACGGGGACTCCTAGCTTCTCAAATTTGTAACTGTTTGAATAACAAAGTATCTATTTATTGTATTCCACAAGTCCTCCCACTAGATTGAACCCTTGTTTAACACTTCTTGTTTCTCTTCCAGAATGTTTGCTGTGTCACAATGAAACTGCTGTAGATACAAGTTGGATTCTTGATGTACCTGAATCCACATTTTCAACATGTCCAAACACAGACTGATCTGAAAATATATACCTTTCATTTGCACCATATGTTATGCCAAAGATCTGAAAATCTGGCATGAAGGGGGAACAAGCATGTACTACCCTAAGTCTCCTTTAACATCTTATTAGCCAAATAAAGGAGAAATCATTTCAGCCACATTATCCACAATGGAAAATCTGACAGAGGTCTTCAGGAGATATTGTCTTAGACAGCCCTTTAAAGCACACCAATAGCCACAGAGATATAGTTTTCTTTGCTGATACTGTAGAAAAACATTGACTGGAGAGATCTGTAAATTAATGATAATATTGCTTTGAGAAGGAAGGGGATGGGGGTCTACTGAACAAGTGGGTCTTTGTAGATATGATTCAAGGTAATGTAAGGGAAGTGGATATCCTTTTCTTGATAGACTGGAGATGATAAGATGTTCTTTTATTTTTAATAATTTAGATTTGTTCCATTTTACATGCTGCTGAGAATTATTTTCATGTTCTGCTTGTATGTTTCTTTTTCAAATGCCTTTGTATTCTCACTAGTTAGTCAAGCTTTTGCTAATAAAGACAGTATTTTAAAGAAATCACTGGGGACTTCTGTTGGGTATCACAATTGTGCCAAAGTTGGTTTTGTGTCTTATACTGGGGAAAGCTTTAGTGTACTCTTTGTTTCCCTCATTGTACCACCAGGAATGACCTTCCTTAAAGTGACTTATAAGGGAACCTTATTCTCTCAACCAACAATCTTCTAGATATACTGCAGATTGACAAGCTGTAGCTCATCTAACAACTTGTTTGTGTCTGACATCTTGCTGCAGAGTATGAGTAACATGGCAATGTCTCTAGCTATCTTTTGGACCATAGGCTTATGATTGCCAAATACTGATTTTCAGTGGATTAGAGTCTCTCAGAATAGAAGTTAAATTTTGTTAACATCTAAGTCCTTCCAGGATTTGGAAATGTTGCTGGAGTCTAACATCAGATTAAAAAAAAAACAGACTGCTGAATGGCAATTCAAGTAGAAACAAGATGGCTGAATCAGTATCTACTTCTGCTCTATTCCTGCAGGGTATAGCTTCATCAGTGTTGATTTTGGGGTATGAAACTGTGCATTGTAGCTTTTCTACTTCTGCCATCCTGTTTTAGCTTGAAAGTCTCTAAACCATATGTTTTTGGCCAGGTGTTGTAGATCTATGAAGCTGCATATTTCTGCAATTTTTGGTCAAAATGATGAGTTGGGGTCATCATATAGTAACTCATATAAGGCAGCCCCATCCAATACATATGAGGGAATACTTAGAGATGCAGGTAATAAGGGGTGGTCAAATTGGTAGGGAAAAACTGGGAAGATGGGGCATTAGGAATTGGAAGAAGATTGCATGAAGTGAACTTTAAACTTTCTAGCTGTAAGGTTGTTAGAAGCAGAATAGGAAAGCTGGTACACAGACACCCTCTACAGTTTACCCAGTACAAGTATAGGACAAGATTTTTAGTTAGAAACAGGATTAAGTGATGGGCAAGGGAAAAAAAAGTGCACTTATGGAAGAACTCCTGTGCCAGATTGGAGTATTCCTTCATTTAATGTGAGCAGACAAAAGACTAATTGAGGTATTTAACTGGAAAGGTTGGATCAAAACATAATTAATAATCCAGGCTAGGAAAATACAGTCCTCAATCTCATTCTCTGTAAGGGGAGGGGAGGTGGAAGTAAGGAATATTCAACTAAAGATTTCAGTAGCTAATAGCTAGTAGCAGACTTATTTAAATTATTGACCCACAACCTCTGAGCTTTCTATGCAGAAAAATGAAGATTTGTTTGAAAGTTTTCCTCAAGTAATTACAAATTATGCCATGGTCTTTGTGGGAACAGTGGCCCCATTACTCTCTAACTTGTATACTTAAATTTCAGGTCACACAGCAGTGGGCAAAGAGGAGAAAATGTAGTTTTGAAAATCTCATTGTTTTGATGAATTGTGCCATGGTAAGACATAGATTTCCCTAATAGTAATTATGTAACTGCGTTAGCGTGAACAGTGTGATTCACACTGGCCATAGAAAAACAATTAAGTAAGTTGATAAAACTCAAGGCCTGGAATTATAGGCTAGTCTGAAATGAAATGACAGTAGAGTGGATAAAGAAGAGTTAAGGAAGTTAGGAGGACAGAGGAGTTGAGGAACTGTAGAGTACCAAAAAGAAGATGACTTGAGGATGTATAGCAAAGGGATGCGGAAGATTGCCAGGCCAAACAGGAAGTGAAAACTGATCTCTTTCACTCTGAAGCTGAAGATAAAGAAGGAGAAAAACACAGCAGCTGGATGGACAAATGATAGAAACTGCAGCAGATGCACCATGACTTTAAATTTAAGGCTAACATAAGATAAGTCTGAGTTAACTTTTTAGATATTCTCATTAGTAGGAACATGGATGGAGCATTTAAAACAAGTCTGTGGAAGAAAGATACTGATAGAATTTCAGTTTTGCAACTGTGATCAAACCCATAATAAGAAATATTGCAAAAATGTATTTTTTGCCGGGGGGAGGGGTGTTGGTTTTATTTATTTGTCAGATGACAGAGCAAATTTTACACGTAGTGAAACTGATGTTAATTCAAGAGCATAATTATATTGTTTCTACGCTTGCTTTTGTCATTCATCAAATTTATATGAAAGCTCTGGATTTCTGAAAACACGTTTGTGAGTAGAACTGAATTATTGTAGAAACAATGAAGAAAGTGACTGGAGAGGGATGAAAGGATCTGAGAGTTATGACCTCTTATAACCCCAAAATGAATCTCATTAGACAACATAAATAAACACTGGAATACCTTTTAAAGCATTAAATGATTTAGTGGAACACTAAGGACACAAATGAATATAATAGGATACCTATTGTTTGCTGGCATCTATATGCATGAGACTCGGAATACAATCACTGAAAGGTCTGGGCTTCTTGTACCGAGTCAGACAACAGTGACATAGTGGGTGTTATACTTTTTATTATGTTCTCCCACTTCTCTGAGTTTGTGTGATCTCTGAATTAGTATATATGTGCATATCTATCTCTCTAGATAGATATCAGAGTGATTATCTAATCAATAAGTGAATGCTCAAAGGAACATTCAAAAGAGATCAGTCATTTTAGATTGAATACAAAAATATTGAAAATAAAAACAAAACAGTATTTTACTCAGGGGCACCCCCCACACACACACCCCCTACATAGCGTGTTGTACCTCCAAAGCCCCATGCTAATTATATGTGCTAACTCTGAGATCACACTGCAGTGGGGAAAGGGTACATTTCCAGACACCACTCTAGCATGATCTTGTATGCAGAACTGCTGCCAGGCAGAAAACCAGAAGAAAAGAGCATCCGTTCCTTTGAGTGTGATGAAAATGTGGGTCTTGCCCCCAAGTCAAGGGTACAAACATATGTTTTGTGTTTTGCAACCTTGGGAGTGTTTATTTTGAAATGTGAATTACCTAGGTTTTAGATGTTTTGAGATTGAATAATATGCATGTTAATTAAACAAGATGCAATTATCCATAGTATGCCTGAATATGCTTTATAGGAAACCCTAATACATAGCTGTGATTTATAAGGGGAGAAAGGGAGGGTAAAATTGAAAAATAATGGTATTTTAAGTGTTATCATAACAAGTTCCCTAACTGTTTTGAGACAAGTAAATATTGAAAAAATATATGAAATTATACAATAAAAAGTATTTTATATGCAAAAACACGAGTGACTGTTGATTGTTCATGTGCATTTGCTCATTATAAATCATACATAATTTGTGGATAAAGTCAGATTCCATAACAAAATCAACATATAAAAAATGAATCTGCAGTTTTCCTCCTGCTAGTTGTTATGCATGGAACAGTCTTTAAAAACATCACATCAAACATGTTAATGTATTACTTGTTTTTAATGTTTTTAAGTGTTTGGAATACAAATTCACCCCTCAGAAAGCTATGATCAACAGATAAAATCCTAGCAAGCATCAGTGTCAGTGTATTAAAAGTATGTACTATGGAAACAGAGGAATGCAAATTGATGTCTGCATGTGCGATTCATAAGAAGGCATCCCTGCACAGTAATCAACACGGATGTGAAATAAAGACTGAATGCATAAAGGCTTTATTAAAATAAAAACAATTGAAAGACATTTCTTTTTTATACAATGTCATTGTATCAATTAGTAAGAGTTGATGTATTTTAACCTTTTGTTAGTTAAAAATTTATAGTAATTCTTATAATACAAAATAACATTCAAGAGCCATTTAAGCTAAATGCCCCAAATGCACAGTAAAATAATAACAGTTCCATTACTCAATGCCATTTTTTAAACAGATAAGTTATTCCTTTTCAACAAAAAAGTGCTACTGTATAACAATACCATGTTTGGGTGCATGTAATGCAAGTTTACCCACTATTGACTTTGTTTGCATATTTGGGTTTCCGTTTTATGAAACCACACCAGCTGTGGGTAAATCCCTCATTACTCGTATTCAAACATGCTGTGTTGCTTAAATGCATGGTATAGTTAAGCAATTACTGATAAGTGGGTGTGGCTATACTGAAGATTTATCCATGGTTGGTATAGCCTGATCACAAGGGTGAAGTCCAAGTGATTAAACTAAGCCAACCGTGGGTAAATCTTCAATATACCCACACCCATGAATCAGTTATTGCTATTATACAATGACATTATTTATGAAAGAAATTACTTTTCTTAAATAATGTCTTTGTATAACAGTGCCCTGGTGTTCTGTGTTGTTTTCACTTTCATCTATGTTTATTGAAGTACTCTGCATGTGTATGGAGCTTACGTTCCCATGCTTGCACAGTACATCAGTACTGAAGAAAACAAGCAAAGGAGAAAGGAAGATCTCTGTTGCTTTTTTTTTTTTTTTTTTTTTACTTATAACATCTGGACAGTTGAGCAGTATGAGAGAAACAGGGAAGAAATATAAAGAAAAAAATCGGGTATGTTTCCTTAGTTTTGCAGAAAGTACTTGATTTTCCTTGTATTTGCTATGCCCTCTGTTTGTACCTTACAATCTCTTAGCTCAAGACATGTTGACAAAGCCAGAAATAGAGGGACAAAGGCTCCAAAATGGGGACTGATTGTAAATGTTGTTCTTATTAACTTGGAAAACTGCAGCAATAATAATATTTATGTTATTGTGCATTGTCTGAAGGAAAGAAAGTCTGAAACTGAAATGTATATCATTATTTAGTGACTTAATTCCTCAGTGATTTGTCAGAAAACCACAAATTTTATGAGGAACAGATATAAAATATGAGGCAAGAATCTGAATAGTTAAGACTAATGCCTCTGTATCATATACTAATAGTCTGGCTGCTCAATGGTACTTCAGTAACCGGACTTTTTTCTCTTGGTATATGCTCAATTTGCAATAGACATGCTGGGTGGGCTGACCAATCAACATGCACATTTCTGAATACTAAAGAGCTATCGTTGCATAATGCTTAAATATATTCTAATAAGTGTTTCTAAGCTATATGCCATTCTAAAAAAATCAGTTCATGAAAGTTAGTTGTGTTAACTATGTAGGGAAAATATATAAGAATGAAATTTAAATAATATTTATCAGACAAAATGAATAACAGAAACAGTAATACCCTATTTAAGTATATGTAAGAGGAAGGGCAATTCTTGAAATTCAGAGTACTATAACTGCAATCTTTGCAAACGTCTGAGCAACAAGTGTGAATGTACAGAAATAAATATCAAGTCCAAGGCTGTGGTTGCTCTGAGGTTTCCCCTAGTCTCTGGTACATTGATCTCAGAGTCTGTATATATAAGTAACACTAGCAGTGCAAGAGTGACTTTTGGAATTTGCTTTATTGGTTTGAAGTGCTGTTTAATATTTGGATATTTGATACCTGCAACTTCTAGCAAAGCAAAACTTCTAATTGTGTGATACATTAAACCTCTTGCATCAAAGGCCTCATAGGATATATGCAAATCACCCCATTGAGGATATCGGGTGTTTCAGCTAAATGGCAACTCGGAATGTCCATGACTTTTTTTTTTACATTAATTTTTAAGTCTATTTATGGACAATTACAGGCCATTAAAGCCAAACCCCTCTAGCTGTGGACATGCATGTTTCTGCCTTCTTATGATGCTGATGATGTCATAAGACATCATGCTATCAACAGTGGGCATTATTTAGCATGAGAACGCTACTTAGTGCAGCAGGGAAATGCAATTAATTACTGTCGGATGTACTTTGCTAAGTTGCTATGCATCACAACTTAGTATGTTAGACTTTACTAAGTTGCTTTGTCTAATTGCACTGTACAATGTTATCATGACTAGGAGTGATTCCGAAAAATGTTTCACTCCTTAGGCATGACACTGGAGCCAGGATCGTTATCAGCCATATGCTAATTAGCGGATCTGCCGCTGTATAAGCAGCTATTCCTGGGAGCTTGGTAGCCTCAATGTGAAGGGGTAAGACTAGTATGACTGAGTAGCAGGTTTTCCTGTACCACTGGGATCAGTTCCCAGCAGGGTTTTTCCATTTTTTTCCTAAATGCAAAGAAGGTTTTCTGTGTATTTTTTCAAATAAAATTAATATTTGTTTCTGTATTTACATTTGGTTAAAGAAAAGTCTGTCTGTGGAAAAAATAAAACAAAACAAAACACTCTTCAGTGGAGGCGTGGAGAGAAAACCTCCAGAAAGAGTGTTTTTAATACCTACAAGATGCAATTCTTATTTATTTTAATACATAAAAGATAAAGTAATAGTGATTTGACAGAAAACATTATAATTAAACTGGGAAATAGAAAATGAAAGTAGTACTGTCAAATGTGTACATCTTCCTTGTTTATATATATATATATATATATATATATATATATATATATATATATATATATATCTGTTTTTCTAAACATTTTGTTTTTCTAATCATTTTATGCATTAGAAAGAAAGTTTAATATTTAAAGTGTCATTTCTAAGTGCTGTTTTTGCTAAGGTTGTTTAGTATGGAATTGATGTTAGATATGTGTCTCTTTTAAGAAGGGAGTAATTAACTTAATTATTATTTTATTTATTGACATTTGTTTACTGGGAAAGTCCACTGGGCTGAACAGAGCCCATTTTCAGTGGAGGCCTGGGAAGAAAAGCTCCAATGCACAAATACAACAAGGTCATTACAGTACAGAGGTGGCTACATTAAGGTAGTTACAATATTTACAAGAATCACTACAATAGTAACATTGGCAATAAAATGATACAACTTGCTACACTACAAAATTTAGGAATAAAATGAAACAAAAGACAATAAATGAGTAAATTTAAATGATGGAAAAATCAGCCCAAGTTCAAACAATAATAAAATATCAGGAAGATAAAACAAGGTCCGGCTTTAGATGCAGCTATAGATTCTATATCTGATATTACATATGGAGTGGAGATGAGAAAGCAGAGCGAATAGAGTAGAAAGAAGTTACATGATGTTAAGGTTACTAGTTAGTATGCTTAAAGTGAAGTATAAAAGATTTAGTAATGGTTGATAGGGCAACAAGGACCCTTTGAATGGAGGAAAAGTTTGGCTTAGGTGGTTAGTTAAGAAGAGCAATATTGGGTCTGAGTTGAAGGAGAGCAAGAGAGAGAGAGATTAAAGTATGGAGAGTTTTATATATAAAGGAAGTGAGGTAGTAATTGTTTTATCTGATGAAGTTCCATAAAATTCTAATAGAGGAGGAAGTCCATGGTACTAATTATATTAAGAACCTGTTTTTTGTTTTTATTGTGGTTCAAGTTTTTTGGTGTATAGTGTTGTTTGTATTTTCACAGTTCTGTTTTTAACTGCTTTCCATGGAGTAATTATGTGTATCTGTATATATTTTTTTTTCGATAAGAAAGATATTGATTCCATATGGAAAGGAAGTGGCCATTGAATGAGAGATAAACCGTGAGAAAGACAGCATTAGTTTGACACAGCTAATTGCTTTACTTACTCAGGTGAAAAGCACGATGGACAGAGTTATGTCATCACAAATGGATTTGTTTAATGATTTCAACAGAACTGGGACAGTAAAAAACATAAATAAGAATATCAACTCTGTAGTCCAACCCACCCCCACTTGTTCAGAGGCATTGTCTCAAGGAATTAATTTGACTGGCCAATATCATGTGGAAGTAAATAACCAACTGAAGAGAGCTGCGAATCATCCTACCAGCAACAAGGATTTTATTTCCTGTTTAAATGGAAGTATATCATTGGAAAGTTATGGCACTTTTTATACTGATGGGAGACGAGATGATAGATCACTTACTTTGAAACATAAAATATATAAATTAGAGAAGGTTCTAAGGAAATTCAGGAGTTTACAGCCAGACAACCTCTTTTTTGAGGATTATATTAGAGCACAATGAGTGCTGGAAGGACTAAGAATTTTTAAATTCCTTACTTGAAGAATGGATTAGTACTGCACCATGAGTTGTTGGATTTATTTGATAGAATGGGTTTTGAATATATGAAACTTTTAATTAAAGAAAAAGGGTTCTAATGAGTATTAAAGGAGAGACAGTAGTGTTGCAAAAGGAGATTACTAAGGATTTACTATTTTCTACATATGCAGAAGTATATAAAGGGGTGGTTACAAAAGTGGAGCAATATGTGGTTATTGTGAAAAAGAGAAAAGAAAAGAAATTGATAGGGGACTGAGATGAATATTTGCAAAAAAATGCTTATCCATTACCTAAGTCTGTTAAAAATAATACAGTGCCATTTGTGGAAGCACATGATATGGAGGGTCAGTGTTCCATAGAAGAATTGTTAGAACAAAACAATGTGCAAGATCAGGAAATTCTAAATTGTCAGCAGGAGGAACCTCCCCTTCCAAGGAGATCGAAGAGACTGAGGGACAGAGTCAATATGAAATAACAACATGAAATAACAACATCGACACTTGAGTTCAGAGAACCTTCAGCAGACCCCCAATATCAGGGGAATCAATGGAAGAAGAGGAAGGGGAGGAAGAATTCTCCATATTAACAAAGGTAAGACACTGGTCTAATGAAAATATTGTGTAGAGATAAATGGACTTAAGATTTACAATTATAGACACATTAATGTTACTGAACAACATGGAATGTTGCTATCAAAAGTTTTTAATTTTATACCTCGTAGTAAGCCTAAAGTTGTTGATCATATATTAGATCTCAAAATGCTTGCTAGAAATGTGAATTTAAAATTACTATTAGAAAGAGAAAAGGAAGTCATAATGAATCTGAACTGCCACTGCACAGACGTAATACATTTAACCCCCCTTTGTTGCTCTCAGTAGCCTTGTTTGAAAAATTATGCAAAATGGAAATCAGAGCTAATTTTGACAGAGCTCTGAAGACTAATAAACCAAATGTGAGTGAAGATGAACAGAGATTATCAGATTTAGTTAACAACAAAACAATAAGAATTATGAAGCCCGACAAAGGGGGGGTGGGGTGTTATTATGGATCAATTAATATACAGCAGTAAAATGCTTGAATTCTTATATAATGCTGAGTATTTTTGCCAGCTTCCTTAAATGAGGTGGACTTAATCCTTGAATAACTGTTTTAGAGTACCAATTTAGTGATGAAGAAGTGAGATTTCTTAAAGTAAAGAAATCATTGGTTCCATCACTTTCCGGCATACCGAAAGTCCACAAATCAATAGTTGACCCTCCAATGAGACCTATTGTAGTGTCTGGAGTATTAAAAACTGAGCTACTAGCTAAGTTAATTGACTATCATTTAAAGACATTTTTTATGACAAAGGGCATGTTCTGAAAGATTCTTGGCATCTGCTTAAAAGTTTAGCAACTTACAAATATAAAGAGAATATTATTTTTCTTTGTGTTGATGTTAAGGAACTTTTCCTGTCAATTCCTGACGAAGAGGGGGATGGACTATTTTATTGAAGCTTTGTCACTAGGAAGTAAGCTGTTTCAGGACTCCATATATATTTTGGTTGCTTTAATGGACTTGGTGCTTAAACTTAATTTTGTTTGGTTCCAGGGGGATTATTTTAAACAAACAAAAGGAGTGGCTATGGGGGCTTGTTCAGCTCCAATTTTTGCCAAAATTGTGCTGTGGAGATGGGAGTCCCAGTTTGTTTTTGATTCAGAATATAAGTCATCCACATTTAAATACTAAAGATTTTTGGATGATATTTTTATTTCATGGGATGACGCGGCATGGAAGATCCCACAGTTTATGGATTATATTAATTCTACCACCAACCTTTTGTCATTTACACATAACATTGAGTATGATTTTGTGAATTATTTGGATGTACATCTCAATAAGAACAAAGAAAAGCAATAATTTGAGTCCTCTATTTATGAAAAGTCTGCATATTCCAATAGTTTTTTTTACATTTTGACACCAATCACCCTTACTGACAAAAAAAAGAACTTAGTCAAGGGGCAATGATTCGGCTGTCAAGTTTGATTACAGAGGATGAACAATTTTACTATGAGCTTTCCTATTAAAAGGGATGTTTAAGGACAGAAATTACCTGAAAGCTATTAGAAGAACAAGAGGACCAGGTTTTAAAGGACAGATTTTTGCAATGCCCCCAGATTTTGAGGCATCCATATTTTCAGTCAGTGGTGAAGGGGAATGTTTTTGGAATTGACATTAGTTGTGCTTTAACTTATGGCTCATTTTCTCCTGTGGTGAAACATATTATTGAAAAAAAAATGGCAAGCTGTGTTTGGGGCACATGAATTGTTAGAGAACATGGGTTCTTCTCTGAAATTCGTTTATAGGAGGGATTAAAAACATGAAGAAACTTTTTGAGAGGAATAAAAAAAAAATAAGGGAAAATGAGAAAGTGTGGTGCCCGTAGTGAGTGTAGCTATATCAATGATACTATTTATATCACTATAGGCAACTACCAAAGAGTCTTCCCCATGCAGAACAGTTTTGACTGTAATACAAAAGACGTGATTTACATTGCTACCTGTAGGACTTGTGCATCTTTTTATATAGGGAAGACGGAAAGTGACCTCAAGAAAAGAATATACCAGCACATGTATTCTATACAGAAGAAGGACAATAAAAATGCTCTTTACAGACACTCAATGAGTTGTTCGAATTTTAAGAAGTTTTTATTTTGTATACTAGAAAAAGTGTCTGTTAATGAGGCGAGGAAATTGGTCAGCTTTTTTAGAGTATAGAGAAACATATTGGCAAATAATGGTCAATGCCTCCCAACCTCCTGGGATTAATGATAAAATGTCAATAAGCAGTCTGTTAACATTGAAATCTGACATTATTTAGTGTTAATATATTTCTTTTTGGTTATAAATATATTTTCAATTTTAGGATGTTTTTATAGTTTTTTATTTATGAGTTATGTGTTTTTCTAAACATGTGTTAGAAAGGACGTTTAATATGTAAAGTGTCATTTCTAAGTTCTGTTTTTGGTAAGGTTGTTTAGTATGGAGTTGGTGTTAGATGGCTCCTTTAAGAAGGGAGTAATTAACTGAATTTAATTGATTAAAGTATGGTGAGTTTTATATATAAAGGAAGCGAGGTAGTATTTGTTTTATGTGATGAAGTTCCGTAAAATACTAATAAAGGAATGAATGAGCTTATCGTATTTACTGTGTCCGTGGTGCTAGTTATATTTGGAATATATATATATATATATATATACATATATATATATATATATATATATTTATGTATATATATATATATATATATATATATATATATATATATATATATATATGTGTGTATGTATAGTGACACACACACACACACACACACACACACACACACACACACACACACACACACACACACACACACACACACACACACACACACACACACACACACACTATAAACAACAAAATAATTTGTGAGGAGATAAGAAACATATATGAGTACAGGGGAATTGGAATGACAAAGTGAAGTTAGGCCAAAGCATAAAAAAGCAGTGAAGGTCAGTAGTAATGCAAAAACATCAGCGACCAGAGCAGACTAAAGAGAGTAAGAAGAATGAAAGACATTCAGCATATGTTTTGGCGGGTCTCTGCTTGATAGAGTTCAGTACTCGGCAAACCATTTCTTATATATAGACAAAAGAAAAAAACATATTCATGTATTTGTTAGGGCATTTAGTTTTGTAATGTTACAGTGTTGACTCAATGAGTTTTAATGTTCAACTATTTTTTAGAAATACAGATTTAACAGTTTATGCTTCCTGGAACTGCTGTTGAAATATGTATGTGCATATCCTTCTGAATATTGCATATCTGGGTGTCATCAACAAGAGGTTCTCCGGTTCGATTTTCTGCCGGGTTGCTTTCTGTGTGGAGTCTGAATGTCCTCTCTGCAGTTGTGTGGTTCATCTCCTCCTGGTGGTCTGGTTTCCTCCTGTATTCCAAAGACATGCAGTAGGTGGATTGAACACCCTAAACTGGTGTAGGTGCAAGTGTGTGCACGAGTGAGTGGTATGGATGAAGTACCGTGGCAGGGCTAGCCACTCGGTGGTGTAAACCTTGGCTCACATTGATTGTCACTGTTGAACTGATACCCCGATCCAAATTGCAAAATGGGAAAAGGGGTTGAGGATGGATGGTAGGATCTAGTGGTTTTATTTTAATATGACAGATGAGGCTTACAAGTATAAACAAAGTTAAAATGCATTAAACATATTTCAGAATTCCTGCCAGGATGTATTTTTATTAGCTACCTTTAATTATATGTGAACTACTTAACGTTTTTATGTAAAGATGCTGTTTTTAGTGATGGCTGCTTGCTCATTTCCCCTGATGAGGCTATAGTTTGTGACATTACTAAAAGTATTTGCTGGTACTGCAGTGCCATCTAAATTTCTTTTATAGTTAAACTATTTGTGGAACAGCTGTTGAAATACAACTGTAGCCATCCTTACCTTGGTCAGCATTAAGGTTCCAGATAGTCACTATTTTGTGCTATGACAGATGTGCAGAAAAAAGTTCAAATGTATTGAACACATTGTCAAATTCCAAACAGGGTGTCTTATTTAATGGAATGCTTTATTTGTTTATATTAAGATGTTGTTTTTAGTGATGAGGGCTTATTTCTCAATATGAGGCTGTGACAAGTGTAACATTAATAACATTTGCTGTTTCATCTGTGGTTTATGATAGTTATGCAGAGGCTAGAATCAGGCAATATCATGCATTAAGAGGGCAAAAGGGGTAAAAAGGGGTAAAATTATCAGCAGGCTTTTACAAGAAAGGAAGAAGGTGGGCAGGAAAACCAGTGAGCTGAGGAGGCTAAAGAACTGGCAACATTTTTAAATTAATATTGGCCATATGTATCAGATTTAACCAAGACAGAGGAATGGCAGGTACAATTTTCAAGAGCAAGACATTTGAGAGGGTAGGTGGGCAGTGTTAGAGGATGAGAAATGAGGAAGTAATCATACAACTTGGGTGGGGCAGTGAAAGAATTTATGGCAAATGGACCATATGGCATGTCTCTTTAGGAGCCTAATAAAGCCTGATACCATCTTATTAAAACTTCTGCCAGTACTCTTCAGCATATCTGTTATTGATGAGGTGGTCATGGGGCACTCGGAACAAAGAGTGGTGGTTCTTTATAAAGTTCACAAAGGGAGAACAAGTGCTAGTCCAAGGAACAACGAATGAATTAAAGAATACATAAATAAATAAACAGACAGACAGATAAAACCAGATAAATAAATACAACTGGTGATCCTGACTATATTAATCAGCAAAACATTAAAGAAAGTCACAATGTCAATGTTTGCATTGTTTCAGGAGTAAAGTGGACTGCTCCATAATTTTTTGTTGTGGATGTCCTATTAGAATAATCTTGCTATAGGGCTGTGTTACTAAGAAAGTGGACAGAGACAACCATGTTTCCATGTTTTATCCTGATTTCAGCTAAGTCTTTGGCTTACATCATAGTTCACAGACTCTTTGCAAAAATGAGGGGATAATATTAGGCAGTAATTCTGGCCGAAGGGTAAAGAAATGCTTAGATAATGGGGAATGGAAGATGGCAATTAGAGGAGAACAATCAGAAGATAAAAAGATGGCAAGTATTGTCCTAGTCCAGCTCTTTTCAATGAGTTTGTCTTTGACCTTATAGAGGACATGGAACTTGGATCGATCTTCCTCTGCTGATGTCACTAAGGATGGAAGGATAGTATCAGAATGGTAGAAATCCAGGAGAGTGCCCTGAGATGATTGTAAGGATGGTGTAAGAGCTAGTAACTTCATTTCAGTATTCCAGTTCTTCTGAGTGCATGGTTCTGTACATAGAGGGTGACAAATCCAGACATAGTTTTTTCACTTGGGAGAGACATACTAAGCTATACTAAACATCTAGAGCAGAAGGACTTGGAGAAATATTTTTACAGAAAGCCTAAATCAACAGGTGCACAGTGTGAAGCCAGTACCAAACGTAAGTCAGGTATTACTATACAGTGATGCATCCAGAACAGATATGGATCGGGAGCTATTGTCAGCTAAACATGAACTCTACTTTTTACTCACTTCTGCACATTCTGGGTTAAACGAAAATGCAGCCCTCCTTTTCTTTTGATGCTGAGAGGTACGGAAATATTAAGCTGACCACTTATTTTCACAAAAATAGTAAACATATTCCAGAAATTCAGCTATGAACAAAAACTGTGGAGAATTAATAACTTATAATCTAGCCAAGCAGGAAGGGAAGAAAGGGGAACATGTATTGCAGTAGGGGAAAAGGGGACACACATCCTAGGTTTAACGGAACTTAACCCATTATTTTTTCTTTTGTTCAGAAATGGAATTAAGTTGAACACTGTTTTTTTTTTTTTTTTTACAAAATCAGTAAACAGAAAGCTTATTGCATTAATAAAGTTATGAACAGAAATATTGACAGTTGCTGTAAAAAATTAATTTTATTTGTAGTATAACAAAACAAACAGGAAAGTAAAGGGAAAGATGGAATTCAAGAGGAAAAGAGGGCTCTAGTTAGACATAATACAGCTCAATATTTCTGCACATATTCAATCCACTGCACATATCTGTGAGCTGTAGACCTAAAGTCAGTGCACACCAAAGTCAATGTTTTGAGCCTATGGACCCAAAATCTTAGCAAACCAGAAGTCATAGTTTGTAAGTTGTGGCTCCAAATTCGCACCACAGTTGCTGTTTATGTAGTGTAGACCCAAAGTCATAGCATACTAAAGTCTTCATTTGTAAAATGTGGAATCAAAGTAACTGCAGACTTTGTGAGCTGTGAACCCAGCTTTGTAGCCCTCTCACACCAGGTCACAACTCCATGTAGTCCTGGTCTGTGCCATCTCCTAGTCAGTGTAGCAATTCATAATGTCAGGCAGTTAAAGTCTTTTTGGATGCCAAATTCATGCACAATGTCCTCAGCTGCTAAATTCTGTCACTGCGTGCAAACATCAATGCCAAACCAGTCAGCATCTGGTCACTCATAATGGAAAGTGTGTATGTCTTGATAAGTCGAAGACTGCTGATTGCTCCTTCACATTCACAGCTTGTGATTGGGAATATCCGACAGATCTAAACTGTATTTATGTTTGGAAACAGACATAGGTCTCAACTTTTTAAGGAATCAATAATGTTTTCTGGAAGCATATCAGAATGCCTCTACTTAACGTTCCACACTACTGAAGAAGTTGGCGACGAAAACGTTTTGTGGAATACGTTATTTGGATTGTTCTTGTTTCACTAACAGCCTGCAGTTTGTTTGGTGGTGTTCCTATTGCGGTGGTTGGACCAATAAAGCATCTTTACATTTCGGGACCTGGATTTATTTGTACTTGGTAAAACAGCAGTTGTTTTTTATTTATAACGTTCCAAGTATGTAAGGACAAAGGCTCCAATTTTAAATACCATTTTCTTTGATCTATTTGCTAACCATGTAAACTCATTGTACAAATTTCCCTTTTCAGGGATGACCCAGGAGTCAGTGGTTTGCTCAAAAGTACAAAGTAGGCAAATGGAGGTAGAAGGATTCAAACCATGTAGTTTTGACTGCAAAAAGCAGCTTGTTAATAGCTCAGAGCTTTAAGTGACAGATCATGCATTTTCTGAACAATTATGAAACTGTTATGACTAGCACTATTGACGGGCTGTCATCCTTGGTAATTTATTGCAAAAATTACTATGTTAAGGAAGGTTTGACGGTTAGTGCAATGGATTAAGGCTGTAAGCTCTTAATGAGTTACTTCCTGTAGTCAAGGGTAGTGAGTATGACACTTTCTAAATTTATTTGCCTACCATGTGACTTTAGCAAGTCACTTAACTAGACAATGTTTCTAGGAATAAAAAATATGCATTTTCTGAATAATTGTGACAGACTGGTATTAATGACTAACTGTAATACTCATTGATTTATCTTACTCGCATTTTCCATCCTGGGGGTCAGACAGTCTGTTGCTAATTCATGCTGTATTCTCTGCAAATTAAAAGTTTGCAAAGGCAGGACAGTAATCTGTAAATCCATACTGGGGGACTGAATGGATACACACACACATACACACACACACACACACACACACACACACACACACACACACACACACACACACACACACACACAGCAGCTCACATGTTTAACCTTCTGCGCTAAGATGCTAAAATTGATAGAGGAATGGCTGTTTATTTATAAAATAAATGACTTTGGCTTGTTAAGTAAGTAGTTTACATTGTTTCCTTAGAACAGTAAGAATGCCCCATTAGTAAGTGAGACATATTTGCTTATAGTATGTCTATCCCATGTGCTTCAGTGGACACAATCGGGCATGCTTTTGGGCACAAAAATCACACAAATGGAACTAATTATCTAATCTGGGCTATTGCAAGCTTAGACATGTGGAAGAAATCATCATATGTGGGCTGATTCTGAAAGGTAATAGACCATTTTTTTTCAGACCTCCAGGTAGCACTGGGCCCTAGGCAGCTGCCTAGGTTACCTTGTGTTGGATCCAGCCCTGCCTGGGTCCAAGCAGAACTATGGATGATTTGTGATAAGAAGCATGCTTGTTGTGATAGAATCCCAGTAATAAACAAGGATAATGGGCAGTACTCTAGGCTTTCCTAGTAATTTCTTATGAGCTTACGAAAGGAAGAGATATTTTGGTCTTCCTGATTGTTGCTCACTAAATAGTCTGTTGTTGGGAGATACAAGAAGCAGCCAATACAATCAGGGTGCATTTTGTGGCCCTGGTATTGTGGGCTAGATCTGCAGGAGCATAAGACTATAGTAAACATTGGATGGTCATTAGATTTCTAAATGGCTGGCACAAATTAAGAGGTGTAGACAGAGATCAGCGGGATCCCATTGTTGAAAATTTATTATGAGCCATTCTGAAGGGTGTCCATGCAGTAGCTGTACACCTTGTTCACCTGTTTGTATTTGGGAGCATCCCAGACTAGAGAAGTATTAGGTTCACTCAGGTGGGGGGATATAAGTAAAGCAGATGTTGTAGTCCAGGTCTGGAGTATGAGCCCCAAGACTGACTAAAAGAATTTGGGTCACTATGTGATTTTCAATAAAGCCTCTTCTCCTTTACTTTGTCTAGGTTGATGAATTATGTTGTATAGACTGTCCTGCAGCATTGCAGAGGATGAGTTAGTATTTGTGTTTCAGAGTGGGGCACCTGTGGTGCCAAAGGGTCTAGATTACTTTCTGCAGATAGTCTTGGTTAATGAAGGCCTGTCGAGCTGTGTTTATTGGTCTCATTCATTCAAAATATGGAGAACCTCAGATCGAGCTAGGAGTGGCCACTTAGCAGATTTAATTAAAGAATGCTAGAAGGTCCTTTGAAACAGATTTTGAGTTATGTTATGTACTGGTTCAGTGTTTTAGAACATGGAGGAATGAGTGGTTTTCATTCTTTGATAATTTGTTTGCACATGCAAGGCATGTCTTGATTCTGGGACATTTCTCTGTTTTGTGGGTTCAGTGAGGATGTACTTATTTAGATCTTAATCATGACAGGTAGTGCATGTTATGGAGAGCTTTTGGAGGAATGATGTGGGATCAAATATTGCCAACATTGCAGCAACTCACTGAAGAGGTAGCATAACCACATATTTTAATAATTCATATGGGGGAACAAACTATATCTGCATATGTTGAGAGATTTTCTAGTACTTCAACAGTGAATTCATATTTCAGTGGTGGTCTGATTGTTCATTATGCCTAGACAGGATGGGGTACATCTCTATGATATTGACATGAAGTTGCTGAATTTTCATTTAGCTTCCTTTAAAAAAAGCAATTATACTAAATTTAAGTTAAAAAGAAGGTGGTGAGTGAAGGGGCTGAGAGGGACCACAGTATGGATTTCCATCTTCTAGTGGAGAGCTTGAGGGCTCTGTTGAAAGCTATTCCTCAATGGGAGCAATTTTGTGACTGATTTCAGAGCAGTCATGGTCAGAAAAGTGGGGAACAGGCTGCTCAGGGTGGCAGCCAGGTGGACAGTTACTGTGTAGCCCCTCCCCTTTTTTATTTCCTCCTTTCCTTTCATGGGCCAATCTATAAAGGTTCATGACTGTTTGAATGAGCTGTCAACAACACTGTTTTTAGTTAGCTGGTCATCCTAATGCCAAGGGCACACTATGAGCATACAATTTGGGTTAGTGTCAGGCAGGCTGACTGGTGTGGGCTGTCAGCCAAACTACCCATTTAGGTCTGTTCAGTATGCAACTGCCTTCCAGTGATTGTTTATTAATGTCTTTATAATTTGAAATAATGTTTGTATTGATGCTGCTGATTTCAGCCATGTTACAATTGTTATACTTTGCCATGTAATAAACTGGTTGTTATAGAAATGAGAAATGTAAGTGTTTCTGTGGATGTTCAAGTGGGGTCAAGGGACACTGTTATTTTTTAGAATGGCCAGTTTCTCAGGTTTAAGTGGTAGAGCCTTACCATTTAAAGACTGCTAAGATGTCATTTGTAGAGTCTCACAGGTTCATATTTTCACAGGTAAATTCTGGGCTAACTGCCTTTTTGGCCAATTTTAAGCCTAGCCAATTTCCCTTTTTGTGTTTGCATTAACCTAGCCCATTTGGTTTGAGATTGGCCTTACCCATCTCATGGTTGATAATGGTTTACTATCGAAATTGCGAAAGGCAAAACAATTTCCCTTCACAATTTCGAAGTAAATCTTCAAAACCGGAATCATGACTAAGTCACAATGTCAACTCAGCTGATCGACTCAGCAGAGTCGACATTGTCTTCAAAAACATCATGTGATATCCGTATAGGAGGTCATGTAAATGAAACTCATATGCAACATATCACATTTTTGCAGGGGGGGGGGGCAAGCCCCCCTGCACCTCCTCTGTGGTGGACTGCGCTCCCCACACCCCCTGCTAACAATATATTACAACTCCGAGATCACATCACAGTGGGGATAGGGATGAATTTCCAAACCTCACTGTACCAAGATTTCCATACAGTTTGCTGAACACACTTACAAGAATGCACTATTGCATTCGCATAAGTGTGTTCGACTTTGCAATACATTTCACATTTTGTGAACGACCGTCTTTCTACATAATACCTGCCGTCCGATTGTTGTTCGCAAAAATGATAGTAAACCATGGATAATGATGAGAATAACATTGATCATACCATAGATAATTTGAGGGGACCTATGCATGGGATAAAGCATTTAGGAGCTGCCTCTGTTCAGTAGTATCACAGATGGCAGTTCTTGGGTAAATCTTCTGTTTCCCAAACATAGATCCTAACTGCATTTGAATATGGACAGGGGTGAACTTTGTTTTATGTGGATGGGGAGTCTGTTCCAGAGCATATCTATTCCCTAAAAGCATTCTGTTCATGTTGCAGAAGAGGTTTAGATCCCTAGACTGCGTGTTTCTGATGCCATTTGACTTGCTGATGTACAGCAAAACTGATCAGTATTGGGTCAGTGAATGCCTTCTATGCCAGACTCAGGTCACCTGATAGCAGTCTGTAGGAGACTAAGTATACTGACAGGGCTTTGAGTCACTCCACGCAGGGCATGTTGTTTAGGCCTTATACCCTTTTGCATGGTATCTCTGTGGGTGTTATAGTTGTTTCATGTGTCTGGAGAGATGTCTCATCTCACAAAGTGATGAAAGATTTTATGTATATTACTAAAGAAAAAGGTGAATATTTTGTGTAAATTTTGCTATGGATGAAATACGGTGGTGCAGCGGTTAGCATTGCCGCCTCACAGCAAGAGGTTCCTCGGTACGATTCTCGGCTGGGGTGCCTTCTGTGCAGAGTCTGCATGTCCTCCCTATGGTCACGTGGGTTTCCTCCCACATCCCAAAGACATGGTGTAGGTGGATTGGACACTCTAAATTGGCCCTAGGTGTGAGAGTGTGCATGTGTGTGCCTTCTGTTGAAGGTTGGGCGCCGGGCTGGCAACTTGACACTGTAAAACTCCACTGCCAATCATGAACGGACAGGTGATCTGCTGTGGTGACCCCTAACCGGGAAAAAGCTGAAAGGAAGAAGAAGAAGTCCTAGATGTAATTACTTCTGGCAATCAGGTGACTAACTTGATGAGGACAACAGACACTGCCGCATTATCATATTTCAGCAGGAGGAACAAAATGCTAAAGGCCTACTAGCATAAATAAAATGTGCAGTTTGGATTTAACTTGCTGTGATATAGCTGAAACAAGTGATATTTTACTTTAGCTTCCCAATTTGTTTTAATGTTTGCAGGTATGGGATTCTAATTAGGAAGAAAAGAAATGCCAAATAACTAAGTATATATGTGTTTACTTGTATACTGCACACATGTAGGGACAGACAGAGGGACACACACACACACACACACACACACACACACACACACACACACACACACACACACACACACACACACACACACACACGGACACAACAAAAAACTTCCTTTGCCATAACGTTGAGTAGTATTTCAGCAGGACCATAAAATAATCACATTCTCTACAAATTTAGCATTTCTGTAAATGGATCAGTTAATCTAGTTACATTGCCTACAGTGTTTAAAGCAATTGAAGAGCTTCAGAGTTAAATGTATTATCAAGAGATAATCACAGCCCAGGGGAATTACAGGTGTGAGACACAATGCTGTAGGAGCATGATTATATCCCTGCACAGTGACACTAGTCACACCTCTTCCCTTAATGACATGCTTTGAACTTTCATAAAAGCTATTGTATAGCACCTTACAACACTAAATTAACATAGTCTGAGCTGACAAACCTGAAGCAGACAATTATAAGCGATATATACATATTACTTGACCAGTTGCTTTCTATTAAAATTTCTCTGATATGGATGTATATGAAATGCTGGCTGTGTACAGTGTTTCATTTAGTGTCTGACCTTGTCATGTTGGATAGCTGCATTTACAAAAATATCAAGGTTTTATGTAGCTGCACTCTATTAGGAAAGCAGCAGTTCTGACTTTGTATGATGTGCTGTTCTTTTAAAGTTTATTTTATGTGCTGTTTCAGTGTTTCTCTTCCAGGTTATTTTTTTATAGCATGGTTTGGTGTAAACATATTTTCTATGAAGGCTACCACTAAATCAGCTTTGGTAATGAGGTCATGGCAACATGTATTTTGATCAATTTAATGGCAACATGTCAAAATATATTTTAAGCAGTTTATAGCCAGAATTATAAAAGGAAAAAAGTAAATTTACTGGTGTCTTCCTTTAAAGCTATCTGCTCAGATTTCCTCTAAGATATCCATTGATTTCATTTTTAACTTTACTGACCCTAATAAATGTCTTTGGCCTCAGATCATCCAATTCTACACCCCATGATAGAGAGACATTTGTAAAAGGGTGTGCATGTTAAGTCACTGGTAAGTTTGGGACATGTTACAATCAGACTGGCTCTCGGCACTAGTTAAGGTGTTTCCAATCTCCTTGGTGTAGGCCTCATAAAGTCCTGTAGTTAAACTCCTAATGGAGGTTATAGGACATGACATTTTTTTAGTTACAAACTCTATGTATAGCTAATAACTTGCTAGACTAGGGGATAAAGCTGATGGAAATGATTTTACTCTACAACCATGTCTTAAGTGCATATCCTGTATTAGCTGCTTTAGAAGATTTATGGTGGTATTCATAGTTATTGTGTGAACACATTAAGGCTGTCAGCGCTGTCCATGAATGAGTGCAGCAAAGCTGCATTTCATAGAGCCCACTTATGCTAATGTGTGATCACCATGAATAAGCCTAAGAAAATAAAGTCATAATGAAATATAAATGAGGAATGATGTAAATTGCCATGCTAATGGAGCATTCTCTCGCCTATTTTCAATTCATAGTGAAATTTTCCCACTTTTCCATGCCATCTGCACATACTTTAAAGAGGAGTCTTGCCTATGCTATTTATGTTGCAATCCACAAAGATGCCGTCACTTGCTGCTACCCTTGATATTTCCTGTTGGGAGCTGATTGTCTTAGCTGAAGCAAAACTGCTTGTGTCCAGAGGTGCATGCAAGCCAAGAAGGCTGAGATATAAGTAGGGAGTAAACCATCATAATTTTGACTATCAGGAGATACTAGATATGTTTAGAGTGGACAGGATTATTATAAGGGTCTTAGTGAGTATGTATGACCCTGACATCTGTACTGGAGGAACGCATGGACTTCTTATTCCTGTAGATAATAAGATATTTATTAAGTCTTGCTATACTTACAGCAAGGATCTTACAGAGACAGACTGGGGATATGCTGTGCATCTCACAGGTTGTGCCTCAAGGGTGCTGCAGCAGTTCCTGGATGTACTCTTGGAACATGTGGATCAGTGCATCTATTTTACAGTGTCACCACATGATCAACCCAGGATTATGCATGCTTTTTATGAGGGGACATGTTTCCCCTGAGGTACTAGGTGCAATGGAGTGTGCCCATGTTGCAGTTAGGGTCCATTCTTGACTATGGGGTAACAAGTAGCAGAATAGGAAGGGATCCCATTTCTTCAATTGCCAGGTAGTGTGTAATGCATGGGGGTGCATCACCAGTGTCTCTGCTAAGCATCCTGGTACTGTAAAGAGTTTCCATATCTGGCAAACTTGTTCATTCTGTCACCTCTTCCTTCATAGTAGGATGCCCATCGGTCATCTTTTTGGTAACTGAAAAAATTTATTGCTAACTACTAAACCACTTTTTCTTTGTTGTGACTCCCTGCCTCTTTTCTCTCTCTTTCTCTCTTTTTTTTTTTTGTCTTTCAGATGATGCAGGATATCCTCTGGAGTTGTGGCTCATAACATCAGTGAGAAGGGATATCCCCTGTAGCCATGGCTCATAACATCATTGAGAAGGGAAATCCCCTGGAGCCATGGCTAATAACATCGGTGAGAAAGGATATGCCCTGGAGTCATAGCTCATAACATTAGTGGAAAGAAATATTTCTTGGAGCCATGGCTCATAACATTATTGGGAAGGGATATCCCCTGGAGCCATGGTTAATGACATCACTGCGAAGGGCTATCCACTGGAGCCATGGCTCATAACATCAGTGGGAAGAGATATCCCCTGGAGCCATGGCAACTAACATCAGTAGGTAGGAAGAATGGACAGACAGATGAACACTCACATACATGCATATACATATACACAAACATGTGACTGCATGCAGACACACACACATACACGGACACAGCACTGTCCCAGAACCATATTGTCATTGACAGTGTCTTTGGCCTCCTGATGAGTCATTTTAGGTGCCTGTATGAGTCTGGGGTGCCCTTCAGTATGACCCAGCTACTGCATGCAGGATGTTAACTGCATGTTGCATTCCACACAACATGATAATGCACCAGTCTATTGGTGAAGTGACCAGTACTGTCACTGCATCTCCCAGTTACATTCCCACTACGACTGATGATAACCACTTGGCAGCAGTAGTAAGGGACCCCATGTAGCAGACTTGTGCATGACATATGGCTGCACAGGTAAAGAGGTGATGTCTAGTCCAGAACTATGAACCATGACATTTAGGCTGGTGTTTCCTTTCTTGTAAAGAAATACCTAGAGTATAATTAATGTATGCAGTTATATCTGTGGGGGCTATGTTATCTGTTTTATTGTTGACTGTCTTATCTATTATTCCTTCTCATCTTTAAATAATTATTTTTTTATTTCAGAATAGTTAGTCATATTATTGTTTGTAAAAGTCATGCCTGAGTGCTCACTGATTCCTGTTCAGTGATGCTGTAAGGCATCATATAACTAATAACCATATTTTTAACTGTTTTGCGCAATAAATTCTAGTGAAGTGGTTTACTTAAGTATGTACTTACTGAATGCCCTAGGTGGTTTAATTCATAAAAAGTGTTAATTTAGTATGTAACATGAGTTCATACCTTGCATTTGAATAAAAGCTTATCATTTTTTTTTATGCAATGTTTTCTCAGTCTGAAGTATATTGACTGTTGAGGAACTGCACATCAGATTATTTTATTCTGTTTTAAACAATAATTTGTGGTCTCAGAGACAAAAATATCATTTGTGCAGTGGTGAGGGTGAAGTGGTAACAGTCTTTGTTTGTTTACTTGGCAAGATACTCATTTTAATCTATAATTCTCTTATTAGTGTTTCCTTGAAAACTTGTATCTTACTACTTTGAAGTTATAGGTAACAAAGTCAGTGCATACAGCATTAAGGGTGTTAATCACTGCAATCTTATGTTACAATGTATACCTTTCTTTCCTCAGTTCAATGAGGTTTTAAGCAGTACCATTACAGGAATGAAATGCATACATTGAAAAATGTCCTAATTCTCCTATCCCTTTCATAGGTTCATTGGTAGGTACTAGGCTATTGGCCCTAGGGCCTATATAAACCTAGCCAAAAGGTACCCTGGCTTTCGCCACCCAAGAAAATTATTTTCCTGTGCCCCTGTCGAGCAGAGCCACAGAAGTGATCCCCGGGGTGAATTTCCTATCTCCCATCCAATCATCAAGATTTTTCTTAAAGAGTGCTAATGAAGAGCTTTGTTTGATATAGATTGGTAGTTTTTTCCATAGTATGGGAAGTCTCTGGGACAGGAATCTATTCCTTCAGCATGTTCTGTTTATTGTGGTGACAAGGTTTAGGTCTCTAGAGCATGTAGCTTGGAGGGATTGGGATTTCTTTAAGTGGAGAATGTCCAACAGCTCTGGGTTTGACATAGCTTTGTATGTTAGGCAGTGATTGCCTCTGAGTAGGCGATATGCGACAGAGTAAAGCTGGAGTTTTTTGAGACGGTCTGCGTAGGGCATCTGTTTGAGGCTGGTAATCCTCTTTGTGAGGTATTTCTGCCACCTTTTCAGTTGTTGTAGATGTCTTGTGAGGGCATACCAAAAGGGGCATTGTACTCTATAATGGGTCTAATGAGTGATGAGTAGAGGGGGACAATGACCTCTTTTTTCCTGGATGAGAAACCTTTTGTGATGAGGTGTGCCACACAGAAGGATTTTCTGACTACTGTGGTGATGTGATTATCAAAGGAGATTACTGTCCACCTGTGTCCCAAGGTCTCTTATCACACTTTCAGTGTCAAGTAGACTACTGCCTATGTGGTAGTTCATGGGTATAGAGTTTTTACCAAAAGGGTTGACAATGCACTTTTTGGCATTGAGCTTGAGGCCATGGTTTTGATACCAGGCATCTGTCTCAGTGAGGCTCTTTTGTAGGACATCCACATCGTTAGGAGCTTTGATTATGTCTCCTAGTTTGCAGTCATCTGTGAACTTCATTAGCCAAAGACCTTCTGTGTTAGCCTGTACTTCAGAGAACTAGATACAAAACAGGAAAGGATCCAGGACTGAACCATGTGGTACTCCACTTGTCACTGGTCTGAAGGTGGATTTGGAGTCTGCTACTTTCACAGTGGGGGTTCTGTCAGTGAGCCAGTTGGCAACACATCTTATGACATAGGGATTTATACCTAGTTCAGTGAGTTTATCTATAATTCCAGAGTGGGGGATGGTGTTGAAAGCCTTGGAGAGATCTAGATAGACTGTGTGAACCACCTTACCCTCAACTACAGTTTTTGTGACCATTTCAAAGAAGTCTATCAGGTTTAGGAGACATGATCTGCATTTTACAAACCTGAACTGGGTGGGGTCCAGAGTTTGGAGATTACCAATGTCATTGTTTATAAGTTCCATGATGATATGTTCCATAGCCTTGCAGACCAGGCTTGTCAGGCTAATGGGGTGGTAGTTCCCGGGGTCCGTGGTGGCATCCCCTTTGTGGAGTGGAATAACTATCGCTGTGTGCCATTCAGTGGGCACAAAGCCTGAAGTGAGGCTATAATTGAACATGGTACTTAGGTGGGCTGCCAGTTCGTTCTGTAGTTCATGTAGAATGCAGCCTGGTATGTTGTCAGGTCCCATGGATGCTGTGTTCTTGGCTGTGGAAAGTGTGTTTTTATATGTGCAGCCATGATTACAGGAACTTTGCATTTTTCCGGTATAGAGATGGGCCCTTTAGGGTATGAGAGGGGGGGTAAAGTTAGCACTGAACCTATCTGCCAGGATGTTGGCAATATCAGTTGGCTCTGTATATTTATTGCCATTGTGCTATAACTCAGAGCAGATCTGAGTGTTGCCATTGAGATTATTGACTTAGCTATAGAATGCTTTGTGGTTGTTTTTAGAATCAGTGGTGATTTATTTTTTCTTAACTCGCTTTGGAGGATTTTTATGAGGGATCTGAGCTTCTTACTGAGGCTGACCAGGGAGTTCCTCCAATCATGGGATTTTACTCTTTTTTTTTTTTTTTGCAACAGTTTCTTTCTTCTTGTAGAGTTTGTTTATGGCAGGGGACCACCAGATTGGCTTCCTTTTTGGAGGATAGCATCTTGGTTCTGTTAGGGATTGCATGATCAATGCACTTGTGTAAGTGCTTATAAAGTGCATTTCTGTAGGATTCAGCAGTCGTACCTCTATTGTCCGTCAGCACAAGTGTCGTGAAGTTTGCCACTTCTGTCTTAAGAAGCGTGAAGCTGGCTTTGGAGAAATTTTTTACAGTGTTTTCACTAATGGGGGGGTGGGGGCATGATGTGGATGTCTAGGGTGATTAGCTTGTGGTCAGACCTGACCAACGAGGATTTGACCTCTGGTGTGGAACACGGTTGCCCATGTTGGTAATGACCAGGTCTAGGATATTGCTGCCCCTGGTGGGGGTGTGGATAAGTTGATCCAAGGTGTTGGAATTTATAAATTCCAGAAAACATTGAGCACAAGAGTTGGTATATGAGTAGTTTTCCCAGTTAATGGTGGGGTAGTTGAAATTGCCTATTATTAGGGCGTTAGGTTGTACCCTAATAATTTCCAGTGTATCAAGAAATGAGGAGTGTGAATCCTGAGGCATGGTGGGGGATCTGTAGCTAGCTACAGTTTGGATTGTGGTCTTGCCCAGAGTTAGTTGCACTTGGATAATCTCGGATGCATTATGTTGAGCAACTAGCCTGGAGGTGTGGATATCCTTAATGAATATGGAGACTCCTCCGCCTTTAGTGTTTTGGTCCAGGTTAGGTGGCTGAA
This sequence comes from Protopterus annectens, assembly GCF_019279795.1. Taxonomy (NCBI): domain Eukaryota; kingdom Metazoa; phylum Chordata; order Ceratodontiformes; family Protopteridae; genus Protopterus; species Protopterus annectens. Next base: position 209,572,916 of record NC_056735.1, read on the forward strand.
AGGTGTGGTATGAATTATAGCCTGGTAATGCAGGGGTGCTCTCTGGAGCCTTGAACCAGGTCTCTGTCACTGCACATATGTCGATGTTCTCCATTTTAAGGAGTGCCTCGAGTGAGTGAATTTTGAGGTTTAGACTTCTAACATTGAGTAGCATTACCCTCAGATTTTGCTTGCTTGTACCTGTTATGGTGGTGAATTTGTCATTTGAACCTTGCCTAAAAAAGGCACTGTAGGGGTGGCAAGAGCCTTAGCCAGTATATGGAATCCCAAGGGTGACAGGTGCAGGCCATCTCTGGTGAAGCATCATGGTTTGTAAATCATGTCATTCTAGACACACAGATACTGGATCCCCTTAAAATGACACCAGAAGCTTAGCCAATTGTTGAAGTCAATCATTTTGTCCTTGTACTGTGGTATCATTCTGGGTGATGGCAGGATGTTACTCAGGGCTAGGGTCATACCTGCCTGGGATACAAGATCAGACAGCTCCTACATGTCTCTTTCCATGTAGTCTAGGGAGGTACATCTCAGGTCATTTACACCAACATGGACAATGACAGCGTCATATTTGTACTTGTTGTGGAATGACCTGACTGCGTGTTATGTGGTGGATCCTGGCACCCAACAGGCAACTGACAGTAACTTCCTCCTTGTTTAGCCTGGTGAGTGGAACATCACTGTGTCTGACTATAGAATCACCTATGACTAGAGTGTTGGGTACGTTGTTATGTCTTATGAGCTGTGGTTGAGTGGCACACTGAGTTTGTGGTCTATGTGTCATTTGGGTTGTGTTGGGGGGTGGTGGTTGCTTGTGTTTCTGCTTTGGAGGTCCCTGTTGCTTGGGCAAATTTTTATTCAGAGCCTCCTCGAATGTCGGTGTGTGTTTTGTGTTTCTATATGTGTGTTTTGGTGGTGTAGGTTTTGAGGGACTATGTGATGAGTATGGTGTGGTGCAAGTGTTTACCTTCTCCTCTTGACTGTCTAGTCCAGTCTTGGGTGAAGAGAGCTTTGCTTCCAGTTTGGCTATATAAGTACCTCTCTCACAGGTTGTAGTATTGTGTGGTAGGAGGAGAGGGTTGTCTGTGTACATGCAGCAATTGCTGCATTGCCCCAAGATACCCAGATTAATCAGGTAGACAGGAGAAAACACCGGGAGTTGACCCTTAGATATGCCTGGATAGGTGCTTATTTATTAAATACTAAAAACTGTTTTCCTCTAGACAAGTGAGGAAAGTTGAGCGGTGTAGTAATTTGTAGCTTATTTAGTGCTTACAATGAGTTCTGAACAAGTGCTGAGCTCAAAGAAACAAATATAAGTGCTGAAACTAAAAATCTGGCTAGTTCTAAGAAACAAAATTAAACTAGAAGGCTTCCCTCTGATACAGAAAGGCTTGGGAGCTCAGAAGCTTACAAACAGTCCCGGATACAGCAAATCTGTATCTGGACTAGACTACTTACAGGAAACAAGCTTAGAAAATTTTTTTTTGTAAAGTGGAAAGGGGAAAGGGGAGCAAAAACTAAGTGGGTTGGCCTTCTCAAATGTTCTCCTTGGATTAGGTAGAATGAGGTAATGACACTAGACTGGGAGGAGTGTCCCAGATCAAATTTACAGTAGGGGCAGGTAACTGCAAAGCCACCAAGTATAAGAACATGATACCAATAGGGAGGGAGGGTAGAAAACAATATGATACACTCCTTGGCAGGAAATCAGATCAAAACCCCAAACAGATGCTTAATAAATGTAGACAGTTTCCAGTTAATACCTCACACACAGTGAAACTAGCTAGAAAAGTATGCAGCAGACAATAAAAGTGCCATAAATAACTTGTAAAAGTAAGCAAAAAACAGGATACTTAATGTTATATATTACAGACCTGAATTTGCTCAGTGCCCTTCCTCCGATTAGCTCAGTGTGAAATGGCAGACACACTCACAAGTTAACTTCTTAGGTAACAGAAAGTTGAAACCTGAAACAACTTTTAAAAAAGCTCGAAAGAACCAATGAGGTACTTACTGCAAGCCGTAGTCCAGGTAACCCCAATCAGCCAATGACCATAAACAATCACCTCTCACTGAAATGCTGTATGGCTTTGGCTAAACTAAGATGGCCTTGAACATGTGCTCAGACACACAGCCTCCACAAACAACTAGACCCAAAATACAAGCCTGAATATGGACAATGCTATAAATACCCACACTACTTAGGTAGAAATAAACTGCAATAACTTTGAATAACTTATTCCTGTTTGAGTTAAACATTCACCTGTGTTTGTGAAGGTCATATTGTAAGAAGCAGGAAAGTCACACATGAATCACAGTAGGTCAAGGTCAAACGTGTCTCTTAAAAATAACCTAGGTGATGGTACAAGTGATTTTGAAGAGTGGCTATCATGAGGGCTGGATGGTGATTTGGTCCAATGTCATGACCTACATGATGCAGGTGACCTTGCAGGCACTGATCTGACAGTGCTGCAGGACTGTGATCAGGCCTTCAAATGAGAGATTCTACTAGGTATAGATAAAAATTGACATAGAGTGCATGAAATCTGTTATGCCTGTTCCCCCTGACTAATTACCATACTTTCTTAAGAAGTACATGTAGTCTCATGTAATCTGTATCCACATGTCTGGACAGTAGCCCCTCCTCTTCCCCTTACAAGGCTGACTCCTACATGATTCTAGAAAGTCCTAACTAGAGTACGAATGGAGGTGACCACAGATGCTTGTGTACCACCATATTATGCATCAGTGTGATCATGGCATTATCCCTATCTGTACCATTTCCATGTAGTACTGGAAATCCTCATGTATGTCCTGGAGGACTCAGACCATTTCCAGCTGACTCTCTGTGGCAGTGCTCTGAGCCCTAACAATGTCACAACGCATTTTCTGCTGGGAAGGCAATGCTTTGCATGTTTCCTGGGGTACCTGTAACAAATTCCTGCACCTGAATCCCCTTTGTGAAGGTGTCAATATGGACACTGTTACCTCTGAATGTCTGCCATCATCCTCATCTGGGTTTGGAGACACTGCTGTAGAAGTGCATTCATTTTCTCCTTCTATAATCATGAGTGTAATGTCAGCAAGTGCTTGACTTTGCTTTGTGGGGTGTGAGATCCTGATATTAAACTTGGGGACCATGTATCACTTTCCTCAAGCTGCCTCATAAGTTTAACTATGTTATCATCATCATCATCATCTTCTTTTTCAGTGGGCATTCTGCTGCTGATATCCTCCACATTTATTTCGATAGTGGAACTGTTTGATGTTCATTGTGTTTCACTGTTGCAGTCCTAACAAATGGGTTATCCGGCTCCCGGTAGCCCTCAGTCGCCAGAATACCAAAGGTAAGTAAAAAATGCCATCGGTTGTAAAGGATGTTATGGCATCCAATACAAAAGGAGGCAGCCAAAGTCACTTCCTCAGTCTTCCTTGCCGCTGAGCCGAAGCAGAAGCTTTTCATGCACGAGTGCTGGTCTGCAGTTTACCTTTGTTGGTTTCTGACTACAAGAGTTGGTCTACTACAGCTAGGTACCCTGTTGGGGATCCTCTTTTCTTGCCTTAACAAATGTCAGAAAAAGTTAATAATTGCCTTACCTGTGGAAAGCAGATTCCCCATAGAGATTTTCATTCTTATTGCATTATTTGTTTAGGCCTTGACCACGACATTGCCAAGTGTGATCTCTGTGCCTCCGTTAATCCGCGTATTATCCGTCGTCGGGCTAAGATTTTGGCTAGGCATTTTGGAGTCTGGCCTAAGTTCGTTGGTATGGCATCCATCGGTCTTCAGGCTTTGGATGTTCCAAAGAAACATAAGGATAAGGACCGTGACAGGCCTCAGAAAGCTAAGTCCTTGGATGAGGTTAAGTTGGTCATCAGTTAGGAGGTAGCCAGTGAGACACCTTTGCAGTCCCTGCAGTCTGCAGATGTACAACTGCAGGCCTTGTTTGAGTCCGAGTCCCTTAGGCCTTCAGCCTCCGTTTTGCCTTCCGACCTGTCACCAGTCGCCTCTTCCGGAGCCGGAGCCGCTAAGCTAACTCCGGTGTCTGAGGCCTCCGTTTTGCATTCTGACAGCAAGCTTCTTCCTTCAACTTCTGCTACAACTTCGGCGGTTGCCAGGCCTCCCGAATCCTTCAGGCTTGCAGGTAAATCTTCCATTCGTAAGACTGTGAAAAGGCAGGCTCCAGCTTCTTCTCATTCCCCTCAGTCCCAAATAGTTAAAATGGCTAATGATTTGTTGACTCTTATTAGGGGTTCTCAGCCTCCTCCTTCTTAAAGGAGTAGGGATGTTTCCCCTGAGGCTTTGTCCTGCTCAGGTTCTGATTCTTCCAGAATTTCTGCTGATGAAGAGGAATTTTCTCAGGCTTTTTCTCCTTTTGAGGATTCAGATACAGAGGAGTCCATCCCTTTGGCCTGTCCTCCAGAGGATTTCTCTTTTGGTGATACTTTATCCTCAGAGAACATTTTGAATGGGAAAGTCAAAATTATCCCCAATCCAAGAAACAGATTAGGGAGCTTCTGGATTTAACTTAGCATAGGCCTCTTGCTATTCCCCCTGTGTTGGAAGTTGTCGATGATGTTTTTCTGGAAAATTCCTTGACTCCTAATTCGGTTCCTCCTGTTCCCAGGAAACCTGATAGGTACTACAGACAATTATAAGCGATATATACATATTACTTGACCAGTTGCTTTCTATTAAAATTTCTCTGATATGGATGTATATGAAATGCTGGCTGTGTACAGTGTTTCATTTAGTGTCTGACCTTGTCATGTTGGATAGCTGCATTTACAAAAATATCAAAGGTTTTATGTAGCTGCACTCTATTAGGAAAGCAGCAGTTCTGACTTTGTATGATGTGCTGTTCTTTTAAAGTTTATTTTATGTGCTGTTTCAGTGTTTCTCTTCCAGGTTATTTTTTTATAGCATGGTTTGGTGTAAACATATTTTCTATGAAGGCTACCACTAAATCAGCTTTGGTAATGAGGTCATGGCAACATGTATTTTGATCAATTTAATGGCAACATGTCAAAATATATTTTAAGCAGTTTATAGCCAGAATTATAAAAGGAAAAAAGTAAATTTACTGGTGTCTTCCTTTAAAGCTATCTGCTCAGATTTCCTCTAAGATATCCATTGATTTCATTTTTAACTTTACTGACCCTAATAAATGTCTTTGGCCTCAGATCATCCAATTCTACACCCCATGATAGAGAGACATTTGTAAAAGGGTGTGCATGTTAAGTCACTGGTAAGTTTGGGACATGTTACAATCAGACTGGCTCTCGGCACTAGTTAAGGTGTTTCCAATCTCCTTGGTGTAGGCCTCATAAAGTCCTGTAGTTAAACTCCTAATGGAGGTTATAGGACATGACATTTTTTTAGTTACAAACTCTATGTATAGCTAATAACTTGCTAGACTAGGGGATAAAGCTGATGGAAATGATTTTACTCTACAACCATGTCTTAAGTGCATATCCTGTATTAGCTGCTTTAGAAGATTTATGGTGGTATTCATAGTTATTGTGTGAACACATTAAGGCTGTCAGCGCTGTCCATGAATGAGTGCAGCAAAGCTGCATTTCATAGAGCCCACTTATGCTAATGTGTGATCACCATGAATAAGCCTAAGAAAATAAAGTCATAATGAAATATAAATGAGGAATGATGTAAATTGCCATGCTAATGGAGCATTCTCTCGCCTATTTTCAATTCATAGTGAAATTTTCCCACTTTTTCATGCCATCTGCACATACTTTAAAGAGGAGTCTTGCCTATGCTATTTACGTTGCAATCCACAAAGATGCCGTCACTTGCTGCTACCCTTGATATTTCCTGTTGGGAGCTGATTGTCTTAGCTGAAGCAAAACTGCTTGTGTCCAGAGGTGCATGCAAGCCAAGAAGGCTGAGATATAAGTAGAGAGTAAACCATCATAATTTTGACTATCAGGAGATACTAGATATGTTTAGAGTGGACAGGATTATTATAAGGGTCTTAGTGAGTATGTATGACCCTGACATCTGTACTGGAGGAACGCATGGACTTCTTATTCCTGTAGATAATAAGATATTTATTAAGTCTTGCTATACTTACAGCAAGGATCTTACAGAGACAGACTGGGGACATGCTGTGCATCTCACAGGTTGTGCCTCAAGGGTGCTGCAGCAGTTCCTGGATGTACTCTTGGAACATGTGGATCAGTGCATCTATTTTACAGTGTCACCACATGATCAACCCAGGATTATGCATGCTTTTTATGAGGACATGTTTCCCCTGAGGTACTAGGTGCAATGGAGTGTGCCCATGTTGCAGTTAGGGTCCATTCTTGACTATGGGGTAACAAGTAGCAGAATAGGAAGGGATCCCATTTCTTCAATTGCCAGGTAGTGTGTAATGCATGGGGGTGCATCACCAGTGTCTCTGCTAAGCATCCTGGTACTGTAAAGAGTTTCCATATCTGGCAAACTTGTTCATTCTGTCACCTCTTCCTTCATAGTAGGATGCCCATCGGTCATCTTTTTGGTAACTGAAAAAATTTATTGCTAACTACTAAACCACTTTTTCTTTGTTGTGACTCCCTGCCTCTTTTCTCTCTCTTTCTCTCTTTTTTTTTTTTGTCTTTCAGATGATGCAGGATATCCTCTGGAGTTGTGGCTCATAACATCAGTGAGAAGGGATATCCCCTGTAGCCATGGCTCATAACATCATTGAGAAGGAAATCCCCTGGAGCCATGGCTAATAACATCGGTGAGAAAGGATATGCCCTGGAGTCATAGCTCATAACATTAGTGGAAAGAAATATTTCTTGGAGCCATGGCTCATAACATTATTGGGAAGGGATATCCCTGGAGCCATGGTTAATGACATCACTGAAGGGCTATCCACTGGAGCCATGGCTCATAACATCAGTGGGAAGAGATATCCCCTGGAGCCATGGCAACTAACATCAGTAGGTAGGAAGAATGGACAGACAGATGAACACTCACATACATGCATATACATATACACAAACATGTGACTGCATGCAGACACACACACATACACGGACACAGCACTGTCCCAGAACCATATTGTCATTGACAGTGTCTTTGGCCTCCTGATGAGTCATTTTAGGTGCCTGTATGAGTCTGGGGTGCCCTTCAGTATGACCCAGCTACTGCATGCAGGATGTTAACTGCATGTTGCATTCCACACAACATGATAATGCACCAGTCTATTGGTGAAGTGACCAGTACTGTCACTGCATCTCCCAGTTACATTCCACTCGACTGATGATAACCACTTGGCAGCAGTAGTAAGGGACCCCATGTAGCAGACTTGTGCATGACATATGGCTGCACAGGTAAAGAGGTGATGTCTAGTCCAGAACTATGAACCATGACATTTAGGCTGGTGTTTCCTTTCTTGTAAAGAAATACCTAGAGTATAATTAATGTATGCAGTTATATCTGTGGGGGCTATGTTATCTGTTTTATTGTTGACTGTCTTATCTATTATTCCTTCTCATCTTTAAATAATTATTTTTTTATTTCAGAATAGTTAGTCATATTATTGTTTGTAAAAGTCATGCCTGAGTGCTCACTGATTCCTGTTCAGTGATGCTGTAAGGCATCATATAACTAATAACCATATTTTTAACTGTTTTGCACAATAAATTCTAGTGAAGTGGTTTACTTAAGTATGTACTTACTGAATGCCCTAGGTGGTTTAATTCATAAAAAGTGTTAATTTAGTATGTAACATGAGTTCATACCTTGCATTTGAATAAAAGCTTATCATTTTTTTTTATGCAATGTTTTCTCAGTCTGAAGTATATTGACTGTTGAGGAACTGCACATCAGATTATTTTATTCTGTTTTAAACAATAATTTGTGGTCTCAGAGACAAAAATATCATTTGTGCAGTGGTGAGGGTGAAGTGGTAACAGTCTTTGTTTGTTTACTTGGCAAGATACTCATTTTAATCTATAATTCTCTTATTAGTGTTTCCTTGAAAACTTGTATCTTACTACTTTGAAGTTATAGGTAACAAAGTCAGTGCATACAGCATTAAGGGTGTTAATCACTGCAATCTTATGTTACAATGTATACCTTTCTTTCCTCAGTTCAATGAGGTTTTAAGCAGTACCATTACAGGAATGAAATGCATACATTGAAAAATGTCCTAATTCTCCTATCCCTTTCATAGGTTCATTGGTAGGTACTAGGCTATTGGCCCTAGGGCCTATATAAACCTAGCCAAAAGGTACCCTGGCTTTCGCCACCCAAGAAAATTATTTTCCTGTGCCCCTGTCGAGCAGAGCCACAGAAGTGATCCCCGGGGTGAATTTCCTATCTCCCATCCAATCATCAAGATTTTTCTTAAAGAGTGCTAATGAAGAGCTTTGTTTGATATAGATTGGTAGTTTTTTCCATAGTATGGGAAGTCTCTGGGACAGGAATCTATTCCTTCAGCATGTTCTGTTTATTGTGGTGACAAGGTTTAGGTCTCTAGAGCATGTAGCTTGGAGGGATTGGGATTTCTTTAAGTGGAGAATGTCCAACAGCTCTGGGTTTGACATAGCTTTGTATGTTAGGCAGTGATTGCCTCTGAGTAGGCGATATGCGACAGAGTAAAGCTGGAGTTTTTTGAGACGATCTGCGTGGGGCATCTGTTTGAGGCTGGTAATCCTCTTTGTGAGGTATTTCTGCCACCTTTTCAGTTGTTGTAGATGTCTTGTGAGGGCATACCAAAAGGGGCATTGTACTCTATAATGGGTCTAATGAGTGATGAGTAGAGGGGGACAATGACCTCTTTTTTCCTGGATGAGAAACCTTTTGTGATGAGGTGTGCCACACAGAAGGATTTTCTGACTACTGTGGTGATGTGATTATCAAAGGAGATTACTGTCCACCTGTGTCCCAAGGTCTCTTATCACACTTTCAGTGTCAAGTAGACTACTGCCTATGTGGTAGTTCATGGGTATAGAGTTTTTACCAAAAGGGTTGACAATGCACTTTTTGGCATTGAGCTTGAGGCCATGGTTTTGATACCAGGCATCTGTCTCAGTGAGGCTCTTTTGTAGGACATCCACATCATTAGGAGCTTTGATTATGTCTCCTAGTTTGCAGTCATCTGTGAATTTCATTAGCCAAAGACCTTCTGTGTTAGCCTGTACTTCAGAGAACTAGATACAAAACAGGAAAGGATCCAGGACTGAACCATGTGGTACTCCACTTGTCACTGGTCTGAAGGTGGATTTGGAGTCTGCTACTTTCACAGTGGGGGTTCTGTCAGTGAGCCAGTTGGCAACCCATCTTATGACATAGGGATTTATACCTAGTTCAGTGAGTTTATCTATAATTCCAGAGTGGGGGATGGTGTTGAAAGCCTTGGAGAGATCTAGATAGACTGTGTGAACCACCTTACCCTCAACTACAGTTTTTGTGACCATTTCAAAGAAGTCTATCAGGTTTAGGAGACATGATCTGCATTTTACAAACCTGAACTGGGTGGGGTCCAGAGTTTGGAGATTACCAATGTCATTGTTTATAAGTTCCATGATGATATGTTCCATAGCCTTGCAGACCAGGCTCGTCAGGCTAATGGGGTGGTAGTTCCCGGGGTCCGTGGTGGCATCCCCTTTGTGGAGTGGAATAACTATCGCTGTGTGCCATTCAGTGGGCACAAAGCCTGAAGTGAGGCTATAATTGAACATGGTACTTAGGTGGGCTGCCAGTTCGTTCTGTAGTTCGTGTAGAATGCAGCCTGGTATGTTGTCAGGTCCCATGGATGCTGTGTTCTTGGCTGTGGAAAGTGTGTTTTTATATGTGCAGCCATGATTACAGGAACTTTGCATTTTTCCGGTATAGAGATGGGCCCTTTAGGGTATGAGAGGGGGGGTAAAGTTAGCACTGAACCTATCTGCCAGGATGTTGGCAATATCAGTTGGCTCTGTATATTTATTGCCATTGTGCTATAACTCAGAGCAGATCTGAGTGTTGCCATTGAGATTATTGACTTAGCTATAGAATGCTTTGTGGTTGTCTTTAGAATCAGTGGTGATTTATTTTTTCTTAACTCGCTTTGGAGGATTTTTATGAGGGATCTGAGCTTCTTACTGAGGCTGACCAGGGAGTTCCTCCAATCATGGGATTTTACTCTTTTTTTTTTTTTTTTGCAACAGTTTCTTTCTTCTTGTAGAGTTTGTTTATGGCAGGGGACCACCAGATTGGCTTCCTTTTTTTGGAGGATAGCATCTTGGTTCTGTTAGGGATTGCATGATCAATGCACTTGTGTAAGTGCTTATAAAGTGCATTTCTGTAGGATTCAGCAGTCGTACCTCTATTGTCCGTCAGCACAAGTGTCGTGAAGTTTGCCACTTCTGTCTTAAGAAGCGTGAAGCTGGCTTTGGAGAAATTTTTTACAGTGTTTTCACTAATGGGGGGGTGGGGGCATGATGTGGATGTCTAGGGTGATTAGCTTGTGGTCAGACCTGACCAACGAGGATTTGACCTCTGGTGTGGAACACCGGTTGCCCATGTTGGTAATGACCAGGTCTAGGATATTGCTGCCCCTGGTGGGGGTGTGGATAAGTTGATCCAAGGTGTTGGAATTTATAAATTCCAGAAAACATTGAGCACAAGAGTTGGTATATGAGTAGTTTTCCCAGTTAATGGTGGGGTAGTTGAAATTGCCTATTATTAGGGCGTTAGGTTGTACCCTAATAATTTCCAGTGTATCAAGAAATGAGGAGTGTGAATCCTGAGGCATGGTGGGGGATCTGTAGCTAGCTACAGTTTGGATTGTGGTCTTGCCCAGAGTTAGTTGCACTTGGATAATCTCGGATGCATTATGTTGAGCAACTAGCCTGGAGGTGTGGATATCCTTAATGAATATGGAGACTCCTCCGCCTTTAGTGTTTTGGTCCAGGTTAGGTGGCTGAAAGGTGTGGTATGAATTATAGCCTGGTAATGCAGGGGTGCTCTCTGGAGCCTTGAACCAGGTCTCTGTCACTGCACATATGTCGATGTTCTCCATTTTAAGGAGTGCCTCGAGTGAGTGCATTTTGAGGTTTAGACTTCTAACATTGAGTAGCATTACCCTCAGATTTTGCTTGCTTGTACCTGTTATGGTGGTGAATTTGTCATTTGAACCTTGCCTAAAAAAGGCACTGTAGGGGTGGCAAGAGCCTTAGCCAGTATATGGAATCCCAAGGGTGACAGGTGCAGGCCATCTCTGGTGAAGCATCATGGTTTGTAAATCATGTCATTCTAGACACACAGATACTGGATCCCCTTAAAATGACACCAGAAGCTTAGCCAATTGTTGAAGTCAATCATTTTGTCCTTGTACTGTGGTATCATTCTGGGTGATGGCAGGATGTTACTCAGGGCTAGGGTCATACCTGCCTGGGATACAAGATCAGACAGCTCCTACATGTCTCTTTCCATGTAGTCTAGGGAGGTACATCTCAGGTCATTTACACCAACATGGACAATGACAGCGTCATATTTGTACTTGTTGTGGAATGACCTGACTGCGTGTGTTATGTGGTGGATCCTGGCACCCAACAGGCAACTGACAGTAACTTCCTCCTTGTTTAGCCTGGTGAGTGGAACATCACTGTGTCTGACTATAGAATCACCTATGACTAGAGTGTTGGGTACGTTGTTATGTCTTATGAGCTGTGGTTGAGTGGCACACTGAGTTTGTGGTCTATGTGTCATTTGGGTTGTGTTGGGGGGTGGTGGTTGCTTGTGTTTCTGCTTTGGAGGTCCCTGTTGCTTGGGCAAATTTTTATTCAGAGCCTCCTCGAATGTCGGTGTGTGTTTTGTGTTTCTATATGTGTGTTTTGGTGGTGTAGGTTTTGAGGGACTATGTGATGAGTATGGTGTGGTGCAAGTGTTTACCTTCTCCTCTTGACTGTCTAGTCCAGTCTTGGGTGAAGAGAGCTTTGCTTCCAGTTTGGCTATATAAGTACCTCTCTCACAGGTTGTAGTATTGTGTGGTAGGAGGAGAGGGTTGTCTGTGTACATGCAGCAATTGCTGCATTGCCCCAAGATGCCCAGATTAATCAGGTAGACAGGAGAAAACACCAGGAGCTGACCCTTAGATATGCCTTGGTAGGTGCTTATTTATTAAATACTAAAAACTGTTTTCCTCTAGACAAGTGAGGAAAGTTGAGCGGTGTAGTAATTTGTAGCTTATTTAGTGCTTACAATGAGTTCTGAACAAGTGCTGAGCTCAAAGAAACAAATATAAGTGCTGAAACTAAAAATCTGGCTAGTTCTAAGAAACAAAATTAAACTAGAAGGCTTCCCTCTGATACAGAAAGGCTTGGGAGCTCAGAAGCTTACAAACAGTCCCGGATACAGCAAATCTGTATCTGGACTAGACTACTTACAGGAAACAAGCTTAGAAAAATTTTTTTTGTAAAGTGGAAAGGGGAAAGGGGAGCAAAAACTAAGTGGGTTGGCCTTCTCAAATGTTCTCCTTGGATTAGGTAGAATGAGGTAATGACACTAGACTGGGAGGAGTGTCCCAGATCAAATTTACAGTAGGGGCAGGTAACTGCAAAGCCACCAAGTATAAGAACATGATACCAATAGGGAGGGAGGGTAGAAAACAATATGATACACTCCTTGGCAGGAAATCAGATCAAAACCCCAAACAGATGCTTAATAAATGTAGACAGTTTCCAGTTAATACCTCACACACAGTGAAACTAGCTAGAAAAGTATGCAGCAGACAATAAAAGTGCCATAAATAACTTGTAAAAGTAAGCAAAAAACAGGATACTTAATGTTATATATTACAGACCTGAATTTGCTCAGTGCCCTTCCTCCGATTAGCTCAGTGTGAAATGGCAGACACACTCACAAGTTAACTTCTTAGGTAACAAAAAGTTGAAACCTGAAACAACTTTTAAAAAAGCTCGAAAGAACCAATGAGGTACTTACTGCAAGCCGTAGTCCAGGTAACCCCAATCAGCCAATGACCATAAACAATCACCTCTCACTGAAATGCTGTATGGCTTTGGCTAAACTAAGATGGCCTTGAACATGTGCTCAGACACACAGCCTCCACAAACAACTAGACCCAAAATACAAGCCTGAATATGGACAATGCTATAAATACCCACACTACTTAGGTAGAAATAAACTGCAATAACTTTGAATAACTTATTCCTGTTTGAGTTAAACATTCACCTGTGTTTGTGAAGGTCATATTGTAAGAAGCAGGAAAGTCACACATGAATCACAGTAGGTCAAGGTCAAACGTGTCTCTTAAAAATAACCTAGGTGATGGTACAAGTGATTTTGAAGAGTGGCTATCATGAGGGCTGGATGGTGATTTGGTCCAATGTCATGACCTACATGATGCAGGTGACCTTGCAGGCACTGATCTGACAGTGCTGCAGGACTGTGATCAGGCCTTCAAATGAGAGATTCTACTAGGTATAGATAAAAATTGACATAGAGTGCATGAAATCTGTTATGCCTGTTCCCCCTGACTAATTACCGTACTTTCTTAAGAAGTACATGTAGTCTCATGTAATCTGTATCCACATGTCTGGACAGTAGCCCCTCCTCTTCCCCTTACAAGGCTGACTCCTACATGATTCTAGAAAGTCCTAACTAGAGTACGAATGGAGGTGACCACAGATGCTTGTGTACCACCATATTATGCATCAGTGTGATCATGGCATTATCCCTATCTGTACCATTTCCATGTAGTACTGGAAATCCTCATGTATGTCCTGGAGGACTCAGACCATTTCCAGCTGACTCTCTGTGGCAGTGCTCTGAGCCCTAACAATGTCACAACGCATTTTCTGCTGGGAAGGCAATGCTTTGCATGTTTCCTGGGGTACCTGTAACAAATTCCTGCACCTGAATCCCCTTTGTGAAGGTGTCAATATGGACACTGTTACCTCTGAATGTCTGCCATCATCCTCATCTGGGTTTGGAGACACTGCTGTAGAAGTGCATTCATTTTCTCCTTCTATAATCATGAGTGTAATGTCAGCAAGTGCTTGACTTTGCTTTGTGGGGTGTGAGATCCTGATATTAAACTTGGGGACCATGTATCACTTTCCTCAAGCTGCCTCATAAGTTTAACTATGTTATCATCATCATCATCATCTTCTTTTTCAGTGGGCATTCTGCTGCTGATATCCTCCACATTTATTTCGATAGTGGAACTGTTTGATGTTCATTGTGTTTCACTGTTGCAGTCCTAACAAATGGGTTATCCGGCTCCCGGTAGCCCTCAGTCGGCCAGAATACCAAAGGTAAGTAAAAAATGCCATCGGTTGTAAAGGATGTTATGGCATCCAATACAAAAGGAGGCAGCCAAAGTCACTTCCTCAGTCTTCCTTGCCGCTGAGCCCGAAGCAGAAGCTTTTCATGCACGAGTGCTGGTCTGCAGTTTACCTTTGTTGGTTTCTGACTACAAGAGTTGGTCTACTACAGCTAGGTACCCTGTTGGGGATCCTCTTTTCTTGCCTTAACAAATGTCAGAAAAAGTTAATAATTGCCTTACCTGTGGAAAGCAGATTCCCCATAGAGATTTTCATTCTTATTGCATTATTTGTTTAGGCCTTGACCACGACATTGCCAAGTGTGATCTCTGTGCCTCCGTTAATCCGCGTATTATCCGTCGTCGGGCTAAGATTTTGGCTAGGCATTTTGGAGTCTGGCCTAAGTTCGTTGGTATGGCGTCCATCGGTCTTCAGGCTTTGGATGTTCCAAAGAAACATAAGGATAAGGACCGTGACAGGCCTCAGAAAGCTAAGTCCTTGGATGAGGTTAAGTTGGTCATCAGTTAGGAGGTAGCCAGTGAGACACCTTTGCAGTCCCTGCAGTCTGCAGATGTACAACTGCAGGCCTTGTTTGAGTCCGAGTCCCTTAGGCCTTCAGCCTCCGTTTTGCCTTCCGACCTGTCACCAGTCGCCTCTTCCGGAGCCGGAGCCGCTAAGCTAACTCCGGTGTCTGAGGCCTCCGTTTTGCATTCTGACAGCAAGCTTCTTCCTTCAACTTCTGCTACAACTTCGGCGGTTGCCAGGCCTCCCGAATCCTTCAGGCTTGCAGGTAAATCTTCCATTCGTAAGACTGTGAAAAGGCAGGCTCCAGCTTCTTCTCATTCCCCTCAGTCCCAAATAGTTAAAATGGCTAATGATTTGTTGACTCTTATTAGGGGTTCTCAGCCTCCTCCTTCTTAAAGGAGTAGGGATGTTTCCCCTGAGGCTTTGTCCTGCTCAGGTTCTGATTCTTCCAGAATTTCTGCTGATGAAGAGGAATTTTCTCAGGCTTTTTCTCCTTTTGAGGATTCAGATACAGAGGAGTCCATCCCTTTGGCCTGTCCTCCAGAGGATTTCTCTTTTGGTGATACTTTATCCTCAGAGAACATTTTGAATGGGAAAGTCAAAATTATCCCCAATCCAAGAAACAGATTAGGGAGCTTCTGGATTTAACTTAGCATAGGCCTCTTGCTATTCCCCCTGTGTTGGAAGTTGTCGATGATGTTTTTCTGGAAAATTCCTTGACTCCTAATTCGGTTCCTCCTGTTCCCAGGAAACCTGATAGGTACTACAGAGTCCCTGATTCTCATCTGTTTCTTTTCAGGAATGCATTGGTGGATCCAGAGGTTATTTCTCAGGGCTCTAAAGGAGTTAAGGCTACTGTTACCAGGAATCCTGCTCCCTCTGACAGGGAGTCTAGGAACCTAGATAGGTGAGGCAAGAAGGTTTATACCTCTGCCACCGTAGCTCTTAGGGCTACCAATTGCCTATTTCATATGCTGAAGTACCAGCAGCACACCTTGGAGGCTATTAAGTCTAGGATAGCAAGGGTACTTCTTTTGGCAGAGAGTAAAGACATGCAGGATTTACTGAATTCAACCAGTCTGGTCAATAAGCATTCTTTACATTGTGGTTTTAACATCCTTGAGGCCTCCAGCAGGGCTACGGCTACTGGATCTGTTATTAGAAGGCACGCATGGCTCAGGGAACAGCCTCTTCCAGAACCTGTCAAGGCTAAGCTTTTGGATGTACCTTTGCATAAAGACAGTCTTTTTGGCAGCAAAGCAGAGGAGGTACTGAAGAAGATGGAGAATAAGGCCAAGTCCATGCAAACTGTTAAGGATTTTCTGCAAGTTCAACCCCCTCGCTTTAGCAGGAATTACCCTTCCAAGAGTTGGACCTTTCCTGATACCAGCAGACAGAACCGTTTCAGGACTAGAGGTTACAAATCTTCTAGGGGGCTACTCCTCAAAGGTCTAGGCATTGGCAGGCTTCCACTTCTAAAGGGGGAAGCTTCAAGCCTGCATCTCAATCAAAACACTCTCAATGACTTTTTACAACTTCTGCCTGTCCTTGCTTGCTGGGAGAGTCCTTTAGGGGGAAGGCTGGCCCTTTTTAAAGATGTTTGGGCCACTATCACAGACGACAAATGGGTGCTCAGAACGGTGTCCCTAGGGCACAAGTTTTCTTTCCGCACCTTTCCAGCTCCCAAGGGATTCCTGGATGTTTCTCCAAACCAAAGGACAAAAGTAGAAAAACAAATTTTGTCCCTGTCTCATCTGGGAGCAATAGAATCAGTCCCTGCTCAGCAGGTAGGCCAGGGCTTTTATTCCAGACTTTTCCTAGTTCCAAAAAAAGAAGGCACCTGGCATCCTATCCTGGATCTTTCCATTCTGAACTCTTTTCTAGTAATTCCAAAGTTCAAAATGCTCACTCTACATCAGTTGCTACCACTTCTAGAAAAAGGATTCCTGGCTGGTAACCTTGGATCTCAAAGAGACTTATCTGCACATTCCTATCAGGGAAAGTTGCAGGCAGTACCTTCATTTCAGAGTGGGCGAGCAACATTACCAATTCTCTGTGCTGTCCTTTGGCTTATCTACTGCTCCCAGAGTCTTCACAAAGTGCCTGGCCCCAGTCATTGCTTTTTGCAGGCAAAAGAAAATTCAGATTTACCCATACTTGGATGACTGTCTGATTCAAGCAAGTTCTCAGGAACAGCTATTAAAGGATCTGGAATTCGTAAAGACTCTTCTCTCTTCCCTGGG
Organism: Protopterus annectens; assembly: GCF_019279795.1. NCBI lineage: Eukaryota > Metazoa > Chordata > Ceratodontiformes > Protopteridae > Protopterus > Protopterus annectens. The sequence continues at coordinate 209,589,967 of NC_056735.1, forward strand.
TTACACTCTCAATGTGGAAAAATTGAAAATGGTACCATCCAAGGAGATAACATTCCTGGGACCGAGTCTGAAAACAGTCACCCAGATGATATATCTCACCCAGGAGAAACAGACAACTCTTTCAGTTTACTTCAAGGACTTGGCAAGCCTGTCCCAGCTCCCTGCAAGGAAGTACCTGCAAGCTCTGGGATTCATGGCATCTTGTATTCTCATGATTCCATATGCAAGACTGCATATGAGGAAATTGCAATGGTACCTCAAGAACATTTGTTGTGAACACTCAGAGGACCTGGATATAATGATTCTTCTGCTTGCACCTCTGCAGATGGAGTTTCTATGGTGAGCAACAGCCTGTCTACAAAACAAAGGCATGCCTTTTCGGACACCTCTTGCCACTCAAGGTCTGACTACAGATGCATCTGACTATGCCTGGGGAGCACACCTGGATAGCAGATGCATACAGGGAAGTTGGTATGCACAGCAGATGCACCTGCACATAAATCTAAATGAGTTGATTGCAGTTCAGCAGGCCGTACTGGCTTTCAAGCATCTTCTTTCTCCAGGGACCCTGCTTGTCAGGACAGAAAACACTACGGTCATGTGGTACATCAACAAGCAGGGAGGGATTCACTCTTACCCCCTGTGCAGGCAAAGCATGAATCTTTGGTCCATGGCAGCATCTCTGAACCTGCATCTCCTAGCTCAGTTTCTTCCAGGAAGGCTCAATGTTTTGGCAGACCAGTTGAGCAGGCAAACCCTGGATCCTCATGAGTGGCAGCTGAACAGAGCAGTCTTTTACAGCATCATTCAATGTTGGGACACTCCTCAGGTGGATCTTTTCTCCTCCCTAGACAACCATCTGCTACCTCTCTTTTGCACCAGACAGCAGCACAGCAGAGCCTGGAAAGTGGATGCTCTGTCCTCCCCTTGGACGTTGCTATCAGTGTACACCTTCCCTCCTCTTCCTCTTCTTCCCAGAGTATTAGTGAAGATCAGGGACGAACGTCCAAGGACTATTCTCATAGCTCTGGACTGGCCCAGACAGCATTGGTATCCGCCACTTTGCAGTCTCTCTTATCTTACTCCTTGGCGTCTTCCTCCGAAGCCAGATCTTTTGGTTCAGGAAAGGGGAAACATTCTACATCCTCATCTTCAGTCTCTCCATTTGGCAGCATGGCTCATTGTATGAATCCTTCCCTTTCCCAACAGGTGGTTGATGTGCTGAGGCAGGCCAGGAGGCCTAGCACTAGGAAATCCTATGCTGGCAAATGGGAAAGGTTCTCTCAATGGATGCAGGCTAGAGTGGAGTCAGCTTCTCAACCTACCCTTCCTTTGATCCTTGAATACCTGGCTGATTTGCTTCAGGGTGGTCTTTCTTTTTCCTCTATCAAGATCCATGCTTCAGCCATCTCTGCTCATTGGTCTCTTGAATAGCCCATTTTCTCTCATCCCCTGATGAAAATGTTTCTCAGAGGTGCTTGCAATCTAAAACCTCCCAGAAGAGCACCTACTCCAGCCTGGGATCTTAATTTTGTTCTGGAGAAACTCACTCTTCCTCCTTTTGAGCCAGCTGCCTCTACAGATTTAAAGTTTCTCTCTTGGAAAACCACCTTCCTCTTGGCTATAACTTCAGCAAGGATGGTTTCAGAGCTGCAAGCTTTGATGGCCGTGGAGCCTTTTCTTATTTTCCATGCAAAGAGTCTCTCTGAGGACTAATCCCTCCTTTATGCCTAAGGTGGTTTCTAGCCTGACTCTTAATCAGTCCATACACCTTCTTACCTTCTTTCCTAATCCTCGCAGTAGAGGTGAAAGGATCTTACATTCTCTTGATGTGCACAGACAGCTCAGGTTTTACCTGAACAGGACTAAAGACCTTCGGAAATCAGCACAGTTATTGGTCAGTTTTGCCCCTGGAGCCCAGGGCAAGGCTATTTCTAAGCAGACCATTTCTAAATGGATTGCACATTGCATTACTTTTTGTTATACCTTTTCATGGCAAAGCTATGCCTCACTAGAGCGGCTTCCACTTCGGCAGACTTTCTAAGGGGTGTCCCTCCTAAAGACATTTTGGAGGCTGCCACATGGTCTTCTTCTGTTCACACTTTCAGAAAGCATTATAATTTGCCTCTGTTTTCCAGAGCCAGGGCAGGGTTTGCCACTGTGGTGTTGCAGGGCATTATCTTCAACCCTTGATGCTGTTGGTTCCTCCCCCATTTTTTCACTGGCTTTGGTAATCAACCCATTTGTTAGGACTGCAACAGTGAAACACGATGAACATAGTACAGTTGTGTACACTTACCATAAATGTAGATGCTCGAGTGTATTCACTGTTGCAGTCCTGATTTCCCTCCCTCCTTCCCCCTTTTTGTGGTCCTATCCTATTCTTTTTTCCTGAGGTACAGGCTTAATTTATTTGTCAAATTGGCTTTTGATTTAAGACTTATTTTCGGGGGGCTCCTGACTGTTATGGCAAGAAAGACTGAGGAAATGACATTGGCTGCCTCCTTTTGTATTGGACGCCCTGACGTCCTTTACAACCGATGGCAACAGACATCATTTTTTCTTACCTTTGGTATTCTGGCTGACTGAGGGCTACCGGGAGCCGGATAACCCATTTGTTAGGACTGCAACAGTGAATACACTCGAACATTTACATTTATGGTAAGTGTACACAACTGTACTTTTCTACTACTAGCCCTTAAAAAAATATTTGCAAACATTACTAATAAAGAAATAGCATAGCAGAGTATGGCACTGGTATAATCAGAGGTGATGTGAGCACTGGCTATTATCAATTGTCTGCCGCAGCAATACTCGTCTGTTCAAGAAGGTTAGTTTAAAAACTGTAACATATTTATATAGAGAATCGAATTCTGACATGGAATGATTACATTAAACACATTACAATTACTGTTAATAAGTGAGCCTTTCTCATCTACACAGAATGACAATGAAGGAGGTGTGGGGGGCACTTACCATGTACTGTCATAGTTATACCCACAGATGGAGAGGAGGTAGTTGTCATCTGGTGTTAAAAGAATAATTGTAGGTTGCTCCCCCAGTACTGGTACATGCAATGGCATTCTACCTCACCTTTTTTTAGCATGTCCTATCACGTCTTTTCTTGCACTGTATTAATGTGTGGTTACTTTCACCAACTGCAATAATATCCAGGACAACCTGGTTCCAGGCTTTTATTCTCTCTAATTGTTTGTGTCCCGTCCTTTACCAATCAGACATTTTCCATATGTCCTAAGGGTTTCCATGAGGATGTGGTTTTCTTCATGACTGAAGTTTTCCTTTCTTTCCCTTGATCCCTTATTTTGTGTCATTAGTACACATGAAAAAATATGCCAGTCATGCAGAAAAAACATTTGATGTAATTGTCAGTCAAGCAACACAACGATGAAAGTGTGCCTGCCATCCTCCTACAAAAAAGTTAGTTAAAACAAACCTCATAATTGTATACACATGAACAATTTCAGTCCAACCAAGTAAAGTTGTACTACACTAATGTCTGCACTATCATAGATACAGTCAAAACACGAGTAAAGCAATCACTTTCTTAACAGATTTGTCATTCTCTTCTCCCCTACCATTGCCATGTATTCATAAAATTGTCATTTTCAATTCTTTAGTGGCACTCAGAAATCTCCAAGTAAAGACACATGCTCAGTCAACAGCACATCCTTACCACTTCAGTACTTCACAATTCAAACACTGCATTTCAGCCATCCAAATGCATAATCAGTAAATGACACAGAATTAAATGATTCTCTCAGTGATCACTAATCATTTCCACTGCTGCTGTAACAATTTTCCATTTACAAACAACAGCTTTACATTTTCACTAAAGTCATTGTAATATGGCCATCAAACATTTCTCAAAGTGAACTCACTAATTTTACATCACTTTGAAGTACTTAATATCGTTTACAAGATTTCTATTATTTTTTCTTACTTTACAAATTCCACAGTGTTCTAAGTTATTTGCTGCCTAACTTGAGTAATATCAAGTTGATATGGCAGTGTTAATCAATTTTTTTGTAAATATAGGTCCATTTACTCATTTTGTATGCAAATTAGGCTGTTTTATATTTATCTCTATGAAATACTCAGATGTATTACTGCCATCTATGCATGTAAATCATTCTTAGCTACTCATGAACGTGGCCTTGGGTTCACATGAACATGCTGGGGACAGTATGAGAGCCTACAGCAATCTTCAGCAGTACCCAGAATGATAGATGAATGTGTGGATAGCGTCAGACATGCTCCAAAGCCGAATATGTTTCAAAAAAATAAAATGGAGTCATACACATGACGGTTTCTACAACCATGAAGCATAATCCCTGCCCATCTAACATTATATGGCCCACTTCATAAACTCAAAGCATACAACATTTAATAAAAGTTGATACTCCCACACGTGTTTCTGCAAAAAGAACCTCTCATCTCCAAAAAAGACATTAATACTGCTGCTCTACTGCAAGAGGTATGTATAAATGACATTCGGGTATAATACTCCAAGAAAGGTAGCTGAGGCAATGCACAGCAACAGTAGTAATTGTATGTAATATACAGAAACATGATCATGTATACTGTTTTTTATCCACCATATAAATGAAATGCGAATGTATTCTTTAAAAAAAACATGTTTGTGACAAAGCATTTTTGGTTAAACCAAACTTGCCAGTAATAATAGTACCCGGTCTAATGTCCCTGCTAGTTAACAGGGTTTGGTTAAGGTGATGTTATACCCCAGAGGGAGTAGCTCTCAGTCTGTGAACCACAGCCCTGCTCCTACTTTCTTCATTCTGGTTTTGGTACTTTAAATGTTTGCAGTGCACGTGAAGGCACAAGGCCGCACTCTGAGGTGGTCAGATAAGCAGACAAAAACTGTGGGCTACCTTCTTAGTGGCTCATACCTGGATAAGAGCTATAGGCATGTGTAAGGGGAAGTGAGAGAAAAAAGACTGATATCTGGCAGGAGTTGGGTGAGAACCTGCCATCCCTGACAGAGATCAACTGCTGCAGTCCACAGTGCTGCCACATGTATGATGACACATGGCAGCCTAGCAAGCCACACCAAAAGAGGGCTTCAGGACTAGATTGAGGATGTGCTGGAGGAGACCTTGGACAGATGATGGATTCAGCCAGTCAAGGCCTCTCTTTACTGTGTTCCTGACATGCTGTCCCAGTTGGTGTTAACCACAGCGCCATCACAGGTCTGTAAAATATTAACATCTGGGTCCTCCACTGCAACACTCTGACAGTGGAGATGTATGTGGCCCTGTGCACTGGGAACTTGTGGTTTCTCCACTCCTCATCACCCCTTCTTCCCTTATCCTTTCTCCTACACTCTCTTACCTATATTGCATCTAATCTACTCTCTTACATAAGAAAATCTTGAAATAGGGGGGTTCTATCCACTGCTAAAGGCATAGATTAGTACTAGGCTAACTGCCCTTGAGAGCCATTTTAAGCCTAGCTAGTTATCCTTTGTGAGACTCAAACCCTGCATCTTGTGTTTGTAAGGCAAACACCTTAACCATTAGGCCACCCTCCCAACCCCATTGTGCCCCTCCTCATTCACCTCCTTCAGCCTAACTTTGTTAATGTGTTCCTGATGTGTCTCCCTTTTTTCACTTTCCTGTCTCTGTATTTCCATTCTTTAAAGTAAACAACCTGGTATTCACATAAGGATACCACTATATAAAACCTTTTAAACACATCTATTTTTTAAAATATTAATAATAAAAGCCGTGCAGTTTACCACTTGCCTTAAGTCTTGCAAGCGTTACTGCACATAGCCATGTCTGACCACAATATCCAAATATATCTGATGTAATAAGAAGCTTATGGCTTTCATCTAGTATTTTATATGCACTCAATACTTTACTTTACCTTTAAGTACTTTGTACTCTTACCGTGCAGACTATAAGTACTCCTCTTAGACTTGATAGTTAAGCTTTTGCATGGAAATTCAGATTTTGTAGAGTAAACCAAACTGCTACAACACCACCCTTTCTTTAAATGCACTTTATTGTATTATTATTTTGTCATGCAATACATAGATTACATGACTAAACATTGCAAATGTTTATGGGTGATTGATTTTTTTGTCGGCCACTAAAGGAATGAATATATAATGTGGTAAATGTTCTGACAAAGGCAGAACAGTTCTTTAACACATCATAATGTATGAGCATCTTGTCAAACATCTACAAAATATATACAACCCTAAGGCTATTTTTCCAGTATATGATGCTACAAGACATTTCCAACCATTTCAATGTTACAGCAAACTATGCTGTGCTTAAAAACCTCTACTATTTTCAGCTACATCTGATTTCATAAGATTTTAAATGAAGTACTGTATGTTGCTTACTGTTTAAAGCCCTGGATTCCACAAGTGTTGCTCTGCAATCTATTGTCACATTTAGGATCATAGGATTTTAGGAAGTTACTAGGCTAATGGCCCTAGGGCCCTTACAAGCCTAGCTAAGTTTTACCCTTATTTCCATGATTAGCACCAATTGTCCCTGTCCAAGAGGGAAACAGGTGGAACCCCTGGGGTGAATTTACAGTTACTCATCCAAGCGCCCAGATTGCATTTGAAGAGGGCCAAAGAGATGCTTTGATGCAAAGTGGGAGTCTGTTCCAAAGGTATGGGAATCTCTGGGAGGCAAATCTGTCCCTCCAGCAGGTTCTATTAATGTCACATACCAGGTTAAGATCTTTAGAGCGAGTAACCCGTGTAACATTTGACCTGCAGATATGCAGCATTTCCAATAAAGCAGGGTCAAAGATCACCTTATATGCATAGCAGAGATTGCCTCTGTGTAGTCTGTATGAAACAGAATAAAGTGACAGTGATTTCAGATGATCCACATAGGACAGATGCTGAAGACCTTGAATTTTCCTTGTGAGGAACCATTGTGGTCTCTGCAATTGCTACAGGTGCTTGGAAAGGTACATACCAAAAGGGGCGTTGTACTCAATTATTGGCCTAATGAGGGAAGACTACAGAGAGATTATAACTTCTTTTTTCTGGATGCAATGCCCTTACTTATGAAATGAGCAATATAGAATGCCCTTCTTACCACTGTGGACACATAGTGATGAAAGGTAAGGTTGCTGTCAACCTGTGTGCCCAGGTCTTTCACCAGTGTGTACTTAGGGTTTTATTATTGATGTGGTAGTTTGCAGGAACATCGTACTTACTGAAAGATATGATAATGCATTTTTTTGCATTGAGTTTAAAGCCATGCTATTTGTTTGTGTAACATCCTCTTATAGGATGTTGACATAATTTGGGGATTCTATGACTGCTCCCAGTTTGCAGTCATCAGCAGACTTTGTCAGCCACAGACCTTTTGTTTTAGCTTGTACTTCAGAGAAATAGATTCCAACCAGTAGAGGTCCCAGAACTGATCCATGTGGAACACCACTGGTTACAGGTCTGCTGTTGGAGGTGGATTCCCCTGTTTTGAATGTATGGGTTCTATCAGTGAGACAGTTAGTGACCTGTCTAATGATATAAGGGTGGATACTTAGCTGGGTAAGTTTGTCAATGATGCCTGAGTGGGGGATAGTCTCAACAGCCTTGGCTAAGTCTAGGTAGGCTGTATGCACAGATCTCTCCTCATCCAGGGCCTTGGCAACTGTCTTGAAGAAGTTCAGCCAGCTTACTAGGCATGATCTCCCTTTGACAAATCCAAACTGAGTAGGTTCAAGTGTTTGGAGACTACCTATATCTTTGTTGATAAGGTCCATAATGATTCGCTTCTGGACTTGCAGATAAGGCTAGTCAACCTAATAGGTCTTTAGTTCCTAGGGTCAGTGGAAGCACCACCTTTGTGCAAGGGGATAATGGCGGCCATTTTCCATTCAGCTGGGCTGAAGCTGGTGCTTAGACTGTGATTAAAAAGAGTACCCAGTGGTGTTACTAATTTTTGTTTGAGTCCATGTAGGAAGCAACCTGGGATGTTATCAGTTCCATAGATGCTGTATTGTTGGCCTTAGAGATGGTGTTTATGACCTGCTCTTTAGAGATGCAAGGTAGAGGACAGGTGGTAAGGCTATCATGGTGTACATATGGTGGGTACAAGAGAGTGAAGTTTTCACAGAACCTGTCAGCTAACAGGTTAGCTATGTCCACAGGTGCATTATATGTGGTGTCATTAACTACCAGTTCAGCACAAATCTGGGCCTTTCCTTTTAGGTTACAGATGTAACTAAAGAATGCCTTATGGTCTTATGGTTGTCCTTATTTGAGGAAGCTAATTTGGATTCATAGTTTGCTTTGGAGGACTTCACAAGAAGTCTTATTTGCTTGTTTAAGCTGAGGAGGGAGTGTTTTTGGTTTAGGGCTTACTCCCTCTTACTCTTAGACAGCAATTTCTTCCTCTTATTGTAAAGCCTGCTAATAGCAGTCGTCCACCAGGCAGGTCTTTGAGGAACGTTTTGGTCCTACCAGGTACGGCTGAGTCAATGCATTTATACAGGTGTTTGTATAAAGCATTTTAAACATAAACATGCAAATTGTTTGTCCATAAAATTAATAACATGTGAGGCATTCTTAAAATAGTATTATGTTAGGTCAAATGACCATCTCACCACTCTGATTATCAAGGATATACACAGAGTTGAGAATTTCCGTTCTGATCAGCACACTTGTTTGTTTTTCAAATAAATGACTGAATTAATCTGTTAATGAAAAAAGTACTCCACTTTCCATTTTCAGAGAATAGTATGTTTTAACTAAAGGTTTGTTCAGTACACCAAGCAAGCTTTCATGTATATATTTGTAAACTGAATAAACATACATAATCAGACTTGTTTTACTAATAATCATAGGTTAGTACTAAGTTAACTGCCCTTGCGAGACATTTTTTAAGCTTAGCCAATTATCCCTTGTGAGACGCTGCACTTTGTGCTTGCAAGCCAAACACCTTAACCATTAGGCCACCATCCCAACTCCCATTTTTTAATTTTGACGTAAGAGCAGAAGAGGACTGATGCACAGCTGTCTGCCAAACCTGAATCTAAAAGAGATAAAGAAATATCACAGGAACTTTGAGAAACATTACATTTTATTATCTTCATAATGAAGATTGTCATAGCATTGCTGTCTGTTCTTTAGGAATTATGTTATTTTTCTCAACTCTGCTTAGGAAGGGGCTGTGCATTTTTTTTTTTGATAAATACATGCAAATAAATATATAGCTATATTAGCTTCGTAGGAGATGTTTTAAATATGTTATCTGTTATGGATAAGATTTTCTATCAAAACTGCGAATTACACAACAGAATCCATTCATATGAGCGACTCACAACACCAACGATGACAGACTAAGTAGGTCAGTATGTCAAATGTCATGCCGAGTATTCAAATTCGACATTATTCAACATACTATTTCCCCTGCACCTTGTACAACAGTAAGTTAAGTTCTGATTTTCAGGAGTATGAACAGACTGTACAACACTGAACATCACATTTTTGCAGGGGGCAAGCCCCCTGCACCCCCCCCACACCCCGTACAAATTATATATTACAACTCTTGACATCGCACTACAGTGAGGAAAAGGATAAATTTCTCAATCTGCACTGTACCGCGATCTCTATTCTTGATAAATTTCTCAATCTACACTGTACCGCGATCTCTATTCTTAACTTTGACCACATATCAGCAAATGCACAGTAGCATTCGCTGCATTGGACACTCACAAACATGAAGGTTGGCAATGCGAGATTCAGACAACTGTAATTCGACATTCCATGTTTACCGAACCTTCATTCTTTATTTTGATAGTAAACTTATTTATAACATATGCTATTCCTGTTAAATTCTGTATACAGTAAACACAGTATATTGAATAAAATAAAATTACAGCTGTGCATTTTCTGGAACTTGTGCTGCTGATGTGTTACTTCATATGCATTGTATATTTCTTTATGCAATGTATGACAGACTCAGGTAGTAGTAGTAGCACTTTTGTCTTGCTGGGGGGGTTCAGAAGCAAAGAAATCTTGAAAAGAATTATAATGAAGAGCGTCATAATATGCAGCATTCATTTATGAGGCCTGGTAGACCACATCAATACAAATCAACAACAGCACAGTATAAAAGTAAAGCAGCAGATATATGATTCTACATTAAACACGAACCACTGGCGCTTTCCATTTTTATTTACTTCACATGGTTGATGAGTTACAGCACTAATTACTGTTTTTTATTAGATTCTAATGCAGTCAGAGTAATCTATTGTCTTTTCTTCTTCCTTATTTTTTCATGGATATACAATAATCAAGGTAATATTTTCAGTTTCTGACTTATGTTTTTAATATGGATGTTTACAGCCCTGTGGACTTTATTAACGCATTATAAGTTGATGGTTTCCCAGATGCATAAGGTCATTTAAATTGATTTCCCCCCTCTAGCTCTCACTAGTTTGTAATGAAAACTGATGTTACTAATAGAACATATAATCCCAGGTGACTTTTGGGGTACTGGGCATTTACTGAGCCAAAAAAAAAGAAAAGGTTAGATGAAAATAATACTTTTGTATTATTCTGTCTGGCTTTAATGCATTTGTTCTATAATCCCATGCTTGTGATAACTATTAAAATAACTTAAGGCATTATAATTTATAAAACAAAAGTAAAGAATTCTGTTAGTTTTATAATTGTTGTTGAACCAATACAGACAACCTGTTCAGCCCACACTTCTTTTATACAGTCTTTATTATCACAGTAAATGTTATTCTTTTTTTTCCCCCTGGGATCAACATTAGGAGGGTAAGAATGGCAAAACAGCTAATTTTCTTTCTGTTAAACTGAAACACAGGACTTTGTGATAAAAGATTGTGAAGTAATACTAGAAAAAAATTCCTTACCAAACTGAAAAAGAAAATAAATATGCAAATAAGTAGATTAGATAGATGGAGATGGATAGATGGATAGATAGATGGATGGATAGATGGACAGATAGATGGATGGATAGATGGATATATAGATGGATGGACAGATAAAAATAAAGGCAGATAAATAAATAATAAGACTCTAGCTCCAGAAAGAAAGCTATTATACACATTTATTCTATTACATTTGTAGCAGGCTTATACCACACACAAAGTCCCACAGTGTTCAGTTTTAACAGCAAATGCAATATTAGCATTTATTTCTAAATGCCAGTATCCACTAAAGAGTGATTGGGATTGGTTGAATGACCCCCTAACACTTTGCACCGTAGGTGGCTGCCCCCTTTGCCCTACCCAAGTTATGCTACTGGCTTTAAGAAAAATTGATGAGAATGTCTGAGGATATGAGTATATATAAATATGTGCATGCATATAATATATGTAGTCTGAGATTAAAATACTGCAAATTCTATACTTGGGTTCATAAGTTGGTACTAGGCTATCAGCCCTAGGGCCTATACAAGTCTAGCCATAACAATTCCCTGGATATTTCTTCCCACAATATTTACTTCCCTGGACCCGTCTAGCTGACTGACATGACATGATCCCTGGGGTGAATTTCCTATCTCCCATCCAATCATCAAGGTTCCTTTTGAAGAGGGCCAAGGAGGCGCTCTGCTTGACATGTATGGGCAGTCTATTCCAGAGTATGGGGAGACTCTGGGTCAGGAACCTATCCCTCCAGCATGTTTTGCTCATTGTAATGACAAGGTTTAGATCCCTGGAGCATGTGGCCCTGAGGGATTTGGATTTCTTTACATGGAGCATGTCCAACAGCTCAGGGTTTGACATGACCTTGTATGTTAAGCATAGATCACCTCTGAGTAGACGATATGCCACCGATTATAGCTGGAGATTTTTTAGACAGTCAGCATATGGCATCTGCTTTAGGCCTGTGATTCTTTTAGTGAGGTATTTCTGCGGCCTTTCCAGCTGTTGCAGATGTCTTGTGAGGTACATACAAAACAGAGCGTTATACTCTATAATGGGTCTAATGAGGGATGAGTACAGTAGGACATTGCCCTGCTTTTTTTCCAGATGAAAAGCCCTTAGTGACAAGGTGTGCCACATAGAAGGATTTCCTGACTGTTGTGGCGATGTAGTTATCAAAGGTGAGACCACAGCACTGGTGGTTTTCATAATTCTTGCATCACATTTCCAAAGTACTGATTTACAACCCACTATAACAGTCCCAGTGTAATGTTTTGAAATAAACTCCAAAGGTGATTTTTTTTCATATCAAATACAAGATTTCTTCCCATGTTATTGAAAATATGAATAGCCTTGAATAATAGCAGCAATAACTATATGAGGTGGTTTGAACAATACCTGTGTACTATATCACAGGTCAAAATATTGAACATTTGCAAAGTTATAAGGCCACATTCATGACATTAAACTTAAGTTCATAAGTTTGGTGATTTTTATAATTTGTAGCCCTGATTTTTAAGCACACTAACTTTCTCAGCATTAGTGGCACAGCAGATAACATATTTTTAATGTTGAAGATCAAAAGACTGTAGCTTCTATCCCCTCTAGCACATTTATTTATTTATTTATTGGGAAAGTCCAACTGGGACAGAGCCCATTTTCAGCAGATGCCCGGGCAGAAACACTCCAGACACGTCTTTTAAATGTGGGAAGAAACCAGAGCACCCAGAGGAAACCCACACAAACTCAGGGAGGACATGCAGACTCCAATACAGAAGGCACCCCAGCCAAGAATTCAACCGGAGAACCTCTTGCTGTGAGGCAACAACACTAACTGCTACACCACTGTTTGTATTTGTGTTACAATAATAAAAAAAGTGCAATATGAGAAGGATGCAGTGCTCCTGGATACAGATAATAGGCAAGAGGGAGCTGGAATTTATTGGAAAAAACTGGCAAAGGAACCAAGGTATTGGGAACAAATAACTATAGAGGGAAAAATGATAGAATGGGAAGACTATCTAAGACTAAGATGATAGAATGGACTGCAGATTAGAAATTGCCTTCCCTATCAGGGATTGATATCCAAGTATAGGCAAAGAGAAAGAAATAGGGGTGTTCTAAATGAAAGACCAGCACTGGTAGAGTTTCTAATGGAATCTAAAACAGAAGCTGTCATTAAAAAATGAATAATGAGTAATCACAAAACCATCACTTTTGAAATCCCACCCCTACAATTATTTAAATTTATTGGCCATCCTACAGTATTTCATAGTACCAAAATACAAAAGTAACCACCCCTTTCAGTCCATCTTGCTGTTTTAAAAATAGTAACTCTCCACTAAACCTTAACTTTTTAAACAGGTAAAACTCAAGTTACCTACTTTCATATCTAACTTCTCTAGTGCACACTGCAGAGTGCATTCTTTTCAATCTTACCTTTAAGCATCCCTGTTACTAGCACTTTCTCTAATACCTAAAAAGATCATCTCTACTTGACTCCAAGTAGACTTTTCTCTATCTGTTAAACCTAGCACTTGCTCCTACAGTACTTATTACCTTGATACGGCACTCTTATAGATAGCACCCCAAAAAAGCAAACCCCCATTTCTCGGTCACCCACGTCCCCCGGAATCTCTTTTAAAGTTTTTTTGTCTAGTCCTTATAGCATGTCGAGGGATCAGTTGCTAGTGTCCTCTCCTGCTCAGCTGGTGAACCTGGGAATATTGAGGCAATGTTACAATTGCCTCATGTACACAGACAACGCTCTCCTCCTCCCACAAAACACAAATACATGCGAGAGATGCAACTATATGGCCAAACTGGAGGCTGAGCTCTCTCAACATAGGACTGGCAAGACCAGTCAGGAGGAGAAGGTTACCACACACACTATAGACCCAGTCTCACATAGTACCATCACAACCTCAAATCATACACATAAACACACAAAGACATACTCGTGGCTCTGATCAAAAATCTACCAAAACAGCAGAGGCCACCAAAGCAGACACCCAAACAACCACCACCTCAGAACACAACACCTGCAACACATAGACCTCACAGTCAGAGTGTCAAACAGTCACAGCCCTTAAGGCCAAACACAATGCCAGACACACTAGTCATTGGTGACTCCATAGTCAGACACACTGGCGTCCCGCTCACCAGACTGAGTAAGGAGAAGGTCACAGTAAGCTGCCTGTCGGGTGCTAGAATCCGCCACATAATGCAAGCACTCAGGTCTCTCAACAGCAGGTACAAATCGACTCAGTCATTGTCCACGCTGGTGTAAGCGACCTGAGACGTACCTCCTTGGACTACATGAAAAGAGACATTGAGGAGCTCTCTGATTATGTAGCCCAGGCAGGTATGACCCTGACCTTGAGCAGTATCCTACCTTCACCAAGAATGATGCCACAATACAGAGATAAGATGATCAGCTTTAACAATTGGCTTAAACTCTGGTGTCATTCAAAGGGGATCCAATGTCTGTCTGCCTGGGATGACATGCTGGACAAGCCACGCTGCTTCACAAGGGACGGCTTGCACCTGTCACCCCTGGGATTCCGGATATTGGCAAAGGCTCTTGCCACCCATATAGTGCCTTTTTTAGGGAAGGCTCAAATTCTAAACCTACCACCCTAGAACACAAAAAAGGAAAAAAACTAAGGGTAATGCTGCTCAGTGCCAGAAGTCTAAATCTCAAAATGCACGCACTCGAGGCCCTTCTCAGTATGGAGAACATCGATGTCTGTGCAGTGACAGAAACCTGGTTCAAGGCTCCTGAGAGCACCCCAGCACTATCAGGTTTTACCTCTTATCATGCGTTCCGGCCCCAAAATCCGGACAATACCAAGAAAGGAGGGGGGGTATCCATATTCATCAAGGACACCCACACCTCAAGACTGGTGGCAACGCACAATGCATCGGAGACCATCCAGGTGCAATTAACCATAGGCAAGACTGCTCTGCAAATTGTAGCATGTTACAGGCCACCCTCACAAACTCAGGAACCTCACATGGCCTTCCTGAAAACACTAGAGGGATAAATGTATCACCAAACACCATCATACTAGGTGACTTCAATTACCCTAATATAGACTGGGAACACTACTCAAGCCCAAACACCCTAGCCCAAAAGTTCCTGGAATTCATAAACTCAAATGCCATGGAACAACTAGTCACCATCCCACAAGAGGAGAAAACATACTTGATCTCATCATCACGAACATGGGAGCACAATGTTCAACACCGGAAGTATACCCCTCACTGGTGAGATCAGATCACAAACTAATCTCGCTGGAGGTCCTCATCCCACCCCCACCTGAAATAAAAAAAGACCACAGTAAAGAACTTCTCGAAAGCCAACTTCACACTTCTAAAGACTAGTGTGGTCTCCTTTAAGGCCCCCGAGCCGGCGGAAAACAGTACTCAAGCCGCTGAATCACTTACAAATGCCTTCTACCAGCACCTGCAGGACTGCATGGATAAGGCAATCCCAAGCAAAACAAAGACTCTTTGTACCAAAGGCAAGCGTCCAGTCTGGTGGACCCCAGCCATAAACAAACTCTACAACAAGGAGGAAGCTACTACAAGATAGAGCAAAATCCTTAAAAGGTAAGACACCCTTGATCACTATAAGTAAAAAACTAAGAGCTCTCATAAAATCATCCAAAGCAAATTTTGAGAGAAAAATAGCTAAAGACTCAAAAGACAATCATAAGGCCTTCTTTAGCTATGTTAGAAACCTGGGAGGAAACTCCCAGATATGCTCAGAACTAGTTCAAAATGATGTGAAGATTACTGATCCTACAGACATTGCCAACATACTGGCTGACAGGTTCAGTGCAAACTCCCCTCCCCAAAGGAGAGATATCTATACCAGCGATTGCAGCCCCCCAGACATCTCCAACGCCCAAGTGAGAACTGCTCTCTCCAAAGCAAAAAACACAGCATCCATGGGACCTGATGGTGTCCCCGGCTGTGTGCTCCATGAACTCAACGAGGAATTAAACCCACAGCTAGGACAGCTGTTTAATCATAGTCTTACCTCTGGATACGTACCCAGGGAGTGGCGCGCTGCAACTGTGGTCCCACTTCACAAAGGCGGTGCCTCCACCGACCCTGGAAATTACCGGCCCATTAGCTTGACAAGCCTTATCTGCAAAGCCATGGAGAGGATCATAATGGACCTCATAAATAAAGACATAGGGAATTTGCAGACTTTGGATCCATCCCAGTTTGGCTTTGTCAAAGGCAGATCATGCCTTCTAAACTTGGTTGACTTTTTCGAAACAGTCACCAAAGCCATTGATGAGGGAAAGGCAGTCCATACAGCCTACCTCGACTTGGCGAAGGCCTTCGATACAATACCCCACTCGGGTATCATTGAAAAACTCATCAGCTTAAATGTTAACCCATACATCACAAGATGAGTTGCAAACTGGCTGAGTGACAGAACCCACAGGGTCAGAGTTGCTGGCGCCATGTCAGACTCAAAGCCTGTCACAAGTGGTGTACCACAGGGCTCAGTCCTGGGCCCACTGTTGTTTGGCATCTACTTTTCCGAAGTACAAGCAAACACAGGAGGGTTATGGCTGACAAAGTTTGCAGATGACTGCAAACTGGGCGCCATAGTAGAAAACACATCTGACACAGATATCCTTCAGAAGGGTCTCACAGAAACGGATAACTGGTGCCAGAGCCATGGCCTAAAGTTAAATGCCAAAAATGCATAGTCATACCCTTCGGGAAAAACAAGGTTACCCTAGCTACCAAATAGGTGGCAATCCACTGAGCACAGAAGAAGTTATCAGGGACCTGGGGACCCAGGTTGATAGTAGTCTGTCATTCGACACCCATGTAGCTAAAGTAGTTAGGAAGACCTTCTACATTGCCCACCTTATCATGAAGGGATTCTCATCTAGATCAAGGGAGGTCATAGTCTCCCTATACTCATCACTCATCAGACCAATGATTGAGTACAATGCCCCATTCGGAATGTATCTGACCCGACACTTGCAGCAGCTGGAGAGGCCACAAAAGTTCCTCACCAAAAGGATAAAGGGTCTCAAACATCTGTCCTATGCTGCCCGACTGAAAGAACTCCAGCTCTATTCAGTTGCTTACCGCTTGCTCAGAGGTGACCTTTGCCTAACATACAAGGCCATGTCAAACCCAGATTTGATGAATATGCTTCACCTCAAAAAATCTAGATCCATCAAAGCCACAAGGGCGGGAGACTTAAACCTCGACACAGCTATTAATAGGACGTGCTGGAGGGATAGATTCATCACCCAAAGACTCCCTATGCTGTGGAATAAAATCCCGGTATATGTGAGGCAGAGCACCTCGCTGGCCTTGTTCAAGAGAAATCTTGACCAATGGATGGGAGATCGCAGATATACCCCAGGGATTACCTCAGTGTCACTGCTCAACAGAGGCACAGCAAAATAATGGGTATAGTTCCCCATACTAAAGGGGTGGCGTAAGCCACAAAACTATGGGCTAGGCTTGTAAATGCCCTCAGGCAGATAGCCTAGTATGAACCTATGAACCTATGAACCTAAGTAGAGCATATAACATATTGCATGATAACTATAAGAATCAATCAGAGGAGGTCAGAAAGGATTGGGGAGAAAGATTGGATAAGCAGTTCAAAAAGAAACAATGGGAGTATATATGTATGTCTCCCAAATATGCAAAAAAATCTAGAAGATTTAGGATTTTTGCCTGGAAATGTTTACATAGATATTCGTATACCAATAGTAGACATCAGAGAATTTTTCCTCAGGCAGACAGCAAATGTTGGAGGTGTGAAGGAGAAGAAAGAGGTAATTGGGAACATATTTTAGTGAGTTGGTGGACTTTAGGGATTCCTTGTGAGATGCACTGTTGAAGATGCTGGGTGGGCAGATTGGTCTGATGAGGGAGATTATTTTTCTGAGCCATGATACAGAATCGGAATTGCCTAGACATGGTAAGGCCTTGCTGTATCTGATAATGGTGGCTTCCAAAAAAGCAGTTGCTGAAAAGTGGAAATCAAAATCTAAACTGACTATACTGGAAGTAGTGAATGCAGTAACAGAGATAAAACAACTGGAATTGAGATATTTAGAAAAGGGTAGGAGCAAACTACACAAAAAAAAATGGGCATTGTGGGAACAATACATGCAAGGGAGGAACGAGGTCTAAACGGTGGCAGGACTTAAATGAGCTATGCAATATTTGAGTGAAAAAGATTGGGTAGATTATAAGTGATATATAATGTTTGCAGCTGGGAGTGTATCAATATGGTTTGTGATGTAAAATGCTTGCAACTAGGATTGTGTCACTGTGGTTTGTTTTCATTTATATAAATGTATGATTGTCTCTGTATAAACTGATGGTTTAATAAAGATGTGTCTTGTTTAAAAAAAGGCAGGAATTGAATAATTTATGTACTATTGCTTAGGTTATA
>NC_056735.1:209618339-209705839 GCF_019279795.1 Protopterus annectens
GAGACTTGCATGTAAGGAGATTGAGTTGTGGTCAGATCTTACCATGGAGGACCTCACAGTGCAGGTGCTACAGTGATCACTCATATTGGTAAGCACCTGGTGCTGTACATTGGCTCACCTTGTGGAGTTGTCACTCCACTGGTTCAGGGCACTGTATTTAAGGATGTGGAATAACCTTTGGCCAAGTGAGTTTTAGCATGAGTTACCAACACAGTTGGTGTTTAGTAAAAGTCACCCCACACAATGGTGTTGTGATATAGCTTGATAGATACAGGTTGATTCCAGTAAGCACAACAGGTGTTGTGAGTCATGGGGTTGCCCCGTAGCTGGCAATGGCTTCATTAGGTGAGCTACCAGAACTGAATAGCACCTCCAGTGTCTCCAGGGAATCACACTGTTTAACCAATCCAAAGATGGTGGTGTCTCCATATTCATAAAGGATATGCACACCTCCAGACTCGTAGCCCAGCATTACACATCTGAGATACTTCAGGTACAACTAACATTGGGTAAGATGGTGATTCAGGTCATAGCCTGCTATAGGTCCCCAACCACGTCCCAAGGCTCTCACTCCATGTTCCTATGCACCCTGAAAACTATTAGGGTCCAACCCAACACTCACATACTAGGTGACTTCAACTACCCCTCCATCAACTGGGAAAACTACTCATGCACCAATACACTGGCATGACGCTTCCTGGAATTCATCAATTCCAGTACCCTGGACCAGCTCATTCTTACCCCCAGTATAGGAAGTAACATCCTTGACCTGGTTATTGCAAACATGGGCAACCGTTGCTCTACACCAATAATCAATTCCTACCTGGTTAGATCCGAACACAAACTAATCACCATGGAAATCCACATCTCACCCACACCCCCCGCAAAAGTAAACACCATGAAAAACTTCTCCAAAGCTGACTTTGGGCTCTTAAAAACAGAGGTGGCTAACTTCATGGCACCCATGTTAATGGAAAATAGATGCACAACTGCCAAATCATACACCAATGCACTTTATGAACACATACATAAATGCATGTACAACAGAAGGAAGAAACTGTTGCAGAAAAAGGTGAAGTCCCAAGACTGGGAAAACTCCCTTATTAGCCTCAACAAAAAGGTGAGATCCCTCATCAAAACCTCTAAAGCCAGCTATGAAGGCAAAATTGCGGCAGACACTAGAAACAACCACAAAGCCTTCTATAGTTATATTAAGAATCTCCATGGCAATACCCAGGTTTGCTCTGAGTTACTGCACAATGATACTTCCTATACTGAGCCAACAGATATTGTCAACATACTGGCTGACAGATTCAGTGCCAACTTTACCTCTCTCCCCCTCTAAAGGACCAATCACAATACCACAGGAATACCAGGCACCCAGCATTACTGCAGCATAGGTTAAATCTGCATTGTCCAAGGCGAAGAATGCAGCTTCCATGGGACCCGACAATATCCCTGGATGTGTTCTACATGAAATACAAAGTGAACTGGCACCACATCTGTGTGCCCTGTTCAATCACAGCCTCACCTCAGGCTTTGTCCCTACTGAATGGCACACTGCTACAGTCATCCCTTTCCATAAAGGACAGACTACAGACACCGGAATTTTCACCCCATTAGCCTGATGAGTCTGATATGTAAGGCTATAGGGTGCACCATCATGGACCTAATTAATGAGGATATAGGGTATCTCTAAACTCTAGATCCCATGCAATTTGGTTTTGTGAAAGGGAGATCATGCCTGCTCAACCTGGTTGACTTCTTTAAGTTAGTCACCAGAGATGTGGATGAGGGCAAGGCAGTTCATATAGCCTACCTCGATCTGGCCAAGGCCTTTGATACCATCCCCCACTCAGGAATTATTGATAAAGTCACCAAGCTAGGCATCAAGATCTATATCACTAGGTGGGTTGCAAATTGGCTCACAGACAGAATCCACAGTGTGAAAGTAGCAGACTCCAAGTCAAACTGCCGACCAGTCACAAGTGGAGTCCCACAGGGATCAGTGCTGGGTCCTCTCCTGTTTGGCATCTGCTTCTCAGAAGTCCAGGCCAACACGGACGGACTCTGGCTGACCAAATTCACAGATGACTGCAAG
Organism: Protopterus annectens; assembly: GCF_019279795.1. Classification (NCBI taxonomy): domain Eukaryota; kingdom Metazoa; phylum Chordata; order Ceratodontiformes; family Protopteridae; genus Protopterus; species Protopterus annectens. Next base: position 209,620,441 of record NC_056735.1, read on the forward strand.
CTGGGAGCCATTATTAACTCCCCAAGTGATGTAGACATCCTACAGAAAGGCCTCACTGAGATCAATGACTGGTATCGAAACCATGGCCTTAAGCATAATGTCAAAAATGTGTCATCAACCCCTTTGGGAAAAATTAATTTCCCACTAATTACCACATCGATGGGAGCCCACTGAACACTGAAGGCATTATAAGTGATCTGTGGACACAGGTTCACAGCAACATCTCCTTCAACCACCTCGTTGCCACTGTGGTCAGAAAGTCCTTCTGTGTGACACATCTCATTACCAAGGGTTTTGCATCCAGGAAGAAAGAGGTCATCATCTTTCTCTACTCTTCCCTCATTAGGCAAATTTTTGAGTATAATGCCCCATTTGGCATGTATCTCACTAGACACATACAACAGCTGGAAAGGCCACAAAAGTAGCTCACAAAGAGGATTCTAGGCCTTAAACACATGTCCTACATGGACAGACTCAAAAAACTCCAGGTATTCTCTGTCTCATTTTGGCTACTAAGAGGTGATATTTGCTTGACTGACAAAGCCATGTCTGACCCAGCTCTGTTAGAAATGCTACATCTAAAGAAATTCCAATCCCTCTGCACCATACACTCCAGAGACCTCAACCTCATTACTACAATCAACAGAACATGCTGGAGGAACAGGTTCATAACCCAGAGACTGCCCATGCTCTGGAATAGACTTCCCATACATGGCAGGCAGGGCACCTCACTGGCCTTCTTCAAGAGAAATCTTGATGAATGGGTGGGAAATAGACAATTCACCCTGGAGATCACTTCAGTGGCTCTACTTGATAGAGGCACTGGGAACTAACGTTGGGCAGCAAGATGCCAGGGCACTTCTATGGGCTAGGCTTGTAAAGGCGCCAGGCCCATTAGCTTAGTGCACACCTATGAACCTATGTGTATCTATCATTAATGACTATGGATATGCCACCTGCATTAACTGGCACACTTTTAGTGTGGGTTCTGAAAATGTGGAAGGAAGTGTAGCCTGGAATGGATGTTGTGCTGTTCAGAGCTCTGAACCAGCTGTGTGTGACCACGTAGAAATCTGCATCTTCCAAGGTGGGGACATCTTCTAGTGAGTGGAGTTTAGTAGTGGCATTCATAGCATGTGCCAGAATAACTGTGATGTTGTTTGAGGATGGCATTTCCTCTGTGGAAAGTTTTCCTATGAGACACCACCTATAAGATGCACTATGGTGATACCAGCAGCCTTGTCCACCACACAAACTCCCAGAGGTGACCACCATCTGTGGTAAAGCATCGGGGTCAATTGAGCAACTCTTCACAGGCTGACATTTACTGGTTCCCCTTAAAATGGCACCACACGATAAGCCAATTATTGACTTCAGTCATTTTCCGTGTGTATTGAGCCATCGTCCTAGGTGAAGATGCAATGCAGCTGAAGGCTAGGAGCATGCCTGCTGCAAACAGACTCTGTAAGCTCAGTCATGTGTCCGCATACAATCCATTGCAGTATGTCTCATGCTGTACACACCAACAGGAACTATTACATGATTATTATTTCATTTAATGTTGACAGTCCTGTGTGCATGTGTGTTATGGCATATCCTGGCATCTCACAGACAGATAACTGTGAGCTTTTCCATGTTTAGCCTGGTGACAGAGACATCAGTGTGTTACATGATGTAATCTCTTATGAATAATAAGGCTGAGTTTGTGTTTTGCCTCATGTTTGACCGGTGAGACAGTGGTGCATGTGCTATTATGTGTACTGTGTTCTTCAGAAGTATGTGTATGTGTACTGAGCTTGCAAGTGAGTTTCTGAGGTATCTGTCCTTTTTGTATGCATCTGGTAAGGAGCTCTACACATGGAGATGTGTGTGATGAGGGGTGGAGTACGCAGTGAGGTGTGCACATTGTCAGACTGGTCATTGCCATATTTACAGAGCAGTGTGTGAGGCAGCATGGAATCAAGGTTTGTTATATAGTCACATCTGTCACATGTTTTGTTTGTGTGGCATAGCAGTATAGGGTCTAGGACACTGTCCACATCTCCATAGGAATCACTGATACTGCCATTAGCAATAGACTCTTGCTTATGTGTATGTCGCAACAGGCCTTCATTAGGCAGTGGCCTGACAGATGCTGCAATGTAACATGTTATTACCTTTATGTAATTCTCCTAAGGTAACACAGCACCTGACAGTGTGCCATAATATGGTTGAGTGGGTACAATGCTTTGCCAGCCATGTGGCCCTTGGATTAACCATACTCCCGTGATTAGGCATGGTCGCAATAACATACCTACATATGTGACAATGTTCGACTCCAGCAAAGATAGGGTCATGCTGCTACACCCTTGGGGTTGACAGCCTCAAAAACATTGTCTGTAGGCACATGTTGCAGTGAAGCTGTGGATGCCCAGCGTGCACAGAGAATTTATTCAACTCTGTGGTCATTACTCTGACCTTGGTAGTCTATGCCTGTCAAGCAAGCAGACAGCACACTGGATGTTGTGTGACCTGATCTGGAAATGCAGCATGAGTCCAAGTTACATAAATTTACAGTATGACATATGTAGGACATGTGTGGGTACACACACATTGACCAAAGGTGGCCAATCCTCTGCAGTATGCCTCAGATCCATGGCATGTAGATATGCACCATGAAGCTGTTGAAGGTCAGGCTGCATGAATTGCTGTGAAATTGCAACCTAACAGGGATCACTGCCACTGTGGTGGTTGAACGAGCAACCTTACACTTGTATGTCATCGGACATTGTACATCATATTGTGACATTACAGCTGTGCTCTGACTTACTATCTGCTCATTACCCTACTGAAATCCTAAGAACCCTGGAATACTAGGCCTAATACATGCAACACTGCAATGATTGCTCTGATTGCTACTCAAGGCATGTACCTGAAAAAGGTTATGTCAAGGCTACAGAGCCTTGCATGACGTGGGACAACTATCTGGATGAACAAACAGGCTGTGGCCTGCTCCTCATGTCGAGTTTGGTACTAACATTTTGTTTTTGGTGAGAGACAAAGTGTAGGAGCATGGTATCCCAGGAGAGAGTGGTTGTGGTGAGACCAGCAGTTGTAGTAGCCAGGCACCAGCAATTCAGGTGACTCCCCTGTTGTCAGCATTCCTCACAAGGTAATTGTGTCATCACAGTACACACTGCTTGAGTGGTGTTGAACTGCAGGATAACTGTGTAAACACTCTCTCCTTACCTTTCCCAGAATGTACGTATGACCCCCCCCCCCCACTGCTTGCCTATGCTTTCTACAGACACAGACATGTTGGCAGACTACCTTCTTGGAAACCATAATGGAATTAAAGTCAATATGTAGTTGCACACAGGGCAAGTAGCATGCAGTGATAAGCGGTGTCCCCAGATGTCTCAGTAGTGTTATATTTGCAGCCATGAAAAGGCTTATCATGGAAAGGATCAGTAACAATGTAGTACACCTGCAGACAATGGCCCAAACCCAGTTTGTTTTGTTCAAGGTCAAATCATGCCTAACCTAAGCATTGGACCTAATTGATTGTTACAGTATGCAATGGATGAGGGAAAAATGACTCACCCACCCACCATGGGCTGAGAAGGCATTTGACAAGATTAGGCCATCAGGCATTGTAGACACTCCGTAGAGGTTATTTACAAATGTGTATGTCAGCTGTTAGATAGCAAAGTGTCTGACAGTCATTATCTGGGAAGATAGAATTGTATAGGCCAGTGCTGCAATGAAATCAGTCACCAGTGAACTACCCACAAACATCATTCCTAGGACTACCCCTCATAGACATTCTCTTCTCTGCAGTGATGGCCACTGTCAGTGACCTCAGACTGACTACATTTGAAGATGGTTGCAAATAAGGAACTGTCAATGTTTCCCACATTGAACCAACAGTTACCCATGATGGGCTGATACAGGCATTCAGTTGTTATCAGAGTCATTGACAAATACTACATGTCAAGGAATACACAATACTATACTTTGGTCAGTCATTCACCCCCTGGACAATATCCTATTGTCTGCACACCTCCAACAGTTGACCCATTATGCAGGGACTTATGGACACAGAGAGTGCTCTAGTCTTTGACTTTGGTTGGTAAGATGTGGGGCTTCATGCACTGTTGCACACTCTATAGTGAAAGGTATGTCATGTAAATCCCAGAATGTCATTGTTACACTGTATGTGGCACTCATCACACCTATCATTGAGTGCATTGCCACCTTTGGTATGTAACTACACAGGCACATCTGACACCTGTAACAACCAGACAGGTCCCACAGTAACCCAATACACAGTGTACGTAAAATGTCCAATGCAGACCGTGTCAAAGTCATAACTGTGTATTCTGTATCCTACATATTTTGGAGGGGAGGCACACGGCTGCCATACATGGAGGTGACAGATCCCACTGTGTACCACCTGCACATCCAAGAAAGGACTAGCATAAGATGTACCTGTTCTACACAGCTGCACATTGACTGTGATATAAATAGAACATGCTGGAGAGACAGGTATGTAACTGAGACACTACATGTAACAGGATTCCCAACCATGTGAAGCACACTTCTGCTGTAATGTACATCATGTGCAAGTTACACAATAGGATGCAGAACAAGGCAATCATAACTTGTTTAGGACAAATGTCTGTAATGGACACAGGGTAATTGTAGATGGTGCAGCTTGTAGATGTGTCAGCTCCCAGAATCCTGCTTAAACTTATCAAGGGATCCACACCGTGTCAGAGATTATGGATGTAGGAGTAGGCTGCATGAAGCCATTGTCCCTGTCAGCCTGTGATACACACATGAACCTATGGACCCATGAACCTATACTGCTTTACCTTTGTGTAGACATATTTTGCTTCTGCTCTGACGTATATGGGTTTATTGTAGCAGTGTACCCATAGGTGTGTACCAAACAATTCTGAATCTGAAACATAAAGAGTTCAATGAGACACCATTCATTGTGTAAGTATACAGCTATTACAACATCATCCAACCTAAGCTACACAACATAATGTGGTTTAGTCATTTCAACTAGCAGCAGACAATACCTGTCAGTGACCAGTACAAATGGCATGTGAAAGGCAACAGTGGATTAAAGAATTATGCAACAATTTAGGTAGTCACCCTATGCATCAGACACATAGCTTCATTTCTCTGCATTGATAACAAGAATGACAGGGATGTGGCACAGGTATCATCACTTGCATAAGGTGTTATGTGGTGATGCAGGAGGCCTAGGCTGAGTGAATAGGTTGGCAAGCATGTGTGGGAGTCAGAAAGGGAGGCAGGCAAGATAGACCACTGAATGTGCCATGTGTGTCTGCAGGTGACCTGATTGTGTCAGTGGTGTGTGAGTGTCTGCATGAACACAGTCAAGCTGAGTGCTAGACCTATGTGACTGTATGTTGGACAGCTTTGAACCATGCATTGGAAGAGCTGACAGTTCACTTTCTCTGGCCCCAAACACTGGAACTGCCTCTGCCAGGAGTTGCACTGGCACCTCCATGCCCAAGGTCAGAAGTGGCTTTAATACCTGAGAGTGACTGCTGCTGTCTGCTGGGACTATGTCCTTCACAGGAACACCCAGGACCATGAGCCCATGACCTGCCATGTCTTGGTGTAGACAGCACACTCGCCTCTGGGGTTCTGGATGTACTGCCACTACAGCAGTGTGAGTAAGCACGGCCACGTGGATTCTCAGCAGATGTAGCTGCTGACCTACTTCCACAAGTCCGATGCTCAACTTCAACCAGACATTCCATCACAGACAATGACCATTCCAAGACAGATCTCTGCAGTCTCTCTCAGACCACTGTCTTTCCACTGCGTCAGTCAACCGATCCAGGGTATTAGGAATGCGGTGGTGACAGTCACGGATGTCAGACTGCACTGCATCCATAACCCTGAGCATTCGTCTCGAGGTCTTTTCAGAATGTGGCTGCGCCTCCATGATGGCCCTAAACATATGCCAAGTGACACATGACAAGACACCTGCAACAGGTGGTGGAAGGACAGCAGGCCTCCTATGAGCACTCCTATCAACCAGCCTGTGTAGAACCTCACCATCTCTTTGGCTATGGCCAGTATCAACACTCACTGGAACCATAGTACCCACACTTTCCTGTTCAATGCCTCCACCCTCTGACTGTCCGATATCTCTGACCTCAGGGGACTGAGTATGAGTAAGCATACTGACTGTGTGTGGTGACAATGAGAGCAGAAGAGGGATGTTAACCTCTGTGACAGATTCAGCTCCTGCAACCCCCACCTGTGCCTCACTTTGACCATCATAATCAGAGTCTGAAGATACACTGACATCAGGTTGTGTAGGGAACAGAGACCAACGCCCCTGGTCACCTGTGATAAAAAGGGAAAGCAGTACATTAATACATCCACTACTATGCATTACAGTACTATCTTGCAATATATGCTAAGCTGTATACAATGCTGTCAGTATTACAGACTTGTTTAACCCCCAACCTGATATACCAGGACGTGAGGACATTATTTTCTAACAAACTTCTGTAGTTGCTTGTAAATTGTAAGCTCCTTAATCGAGAATCTCATGAGCAACAGTGATGTACACTGTTGACATTTGTTAAATCTCTGCACAGCTGACACATTAGACAATCTGTAGTGTCCTGCAAATCTATCAGCGTTGTTACAACTACAAGGCATAAACCATGTTGCATTGATAAAAACCTGTGAGGTTGGCTATCATGCAGACAGTGCATCAATCCAGCCAGCAGGCCTGGAATGGCACTTTAGTGAATACAATGCACTAGCTCTATATCTGTAACACCACAGTCTTAAGGAGAAGGATCATGGCCGTGTCTGATTCCTGATAGTCCTGTGAAAATTTGAGGGAGAGGTAATTTAAACAGCAACCCCATGTTGCACTCTGACAGGCTACTTTGTCCAAATATCTCACTTTTACAGTACATACTATGTTAAGTGGTATGTTGGTCACAATCTGAGCATGAGATTCAAACTACAACTAACCTCCTTCCCTGCATAAAAATACCTGCCACCCTGACACACTGAATGCTACAGTATTCCAATGCTTATCCAACTAACCATACCTAGAAACTCCTCTTGTGTGGAAACGGTGGCACCCACATTCATGACATACCATATGATGGATGCCTGGGAGCTGTCCTGTGTTGCAAGGTTCACCAGATATTCCTCAGTGGCTGACAGTGGCTGTTCCGCTGCAGGCCCTCCACTGGTGACAGCATGATCCCTGGCCACATCTGTTGCTCTTCTGTGGGTGGCATTTATCATATCAGTGGCACGGTGTCACACCTGCTCATATGTCCTGCTCTGGTGACCAGTTGCATTGACATTGCAAACCAGGTCAGCCAACAAAGCTGCCTGCTCTTCCCTGTTTGTCCTCCACCTGGAGAGCAAGAGTCAGTGATGCTGATGCAGGGTGTCCAGGATAGTGTCATTTTCTGCCTCTGTAAAAGGAGCCTAATATCAGGGATACATATTTCCTGAAAGACAACAAAATGGGAACATATGTCAGGATCACATATGTGGGAGTATAGTATATAGAAATACAGCAATAACAGATGGCTACCAGTAGTCACTGCTTGGTTACACATCTCATATTCAACACCATGCAACCAAAGTAAGGGTGTGGATGCGAGTAGGATAGTAGCAGTAGTCATCTATTCCTGCTTGTGCCATGACAGATACTGTTGTATGATCACACACACAACACAGCATCCCATTAACTTGTGGCCCATATGTGTAACGCCCCCTTATAATATTGAAAGCCAGCAGTGCCACACAAATAGCAGTGTAGTATTACCACCACTATTAGCAAGACATTTCCAGGAGAGCGGTATACCTAATTAACAAGGAGCATTCTAACAGTATTGTACTCTAGTTCCTCTGTAGGTATAACACATCAGTAGATCAATGACATGTTAACACAGTTCCAAGCAAGGCTTACTGATGTAATCCCCATTCCCCCTAAGTATATGGATACATATGCATCATGTTGGAAACAAAATGGTTACATTCCTGATGAAATATAATACTCCTCTGATGAACGGTACAGATATATAAATGTTGCGTCAATGAGCTGAGCATGCAAAGTAATTCTCATACACAATGTTTCCCCTAGCTAGCTATTTGCCTTTTTAACATGGTTCTCTATTAGCAAGTGATTGTCTCTGAACCAGTCTGTACTTCTTAAATACTAATTGCAGTCAACACAGCTAATTTGCAGTATAATCAGCCAATCCCATGCAACCACTGAACAAGATATAAGGCTTCAATGTAGATGACAACCCTTCTCTCATATGTTTGGTTGGAAAATAGTGAGGGACAGATACTACATCATGGCAGAGAGAATATCTCTAGCAGCTACTATTTACATACAAATGTGTGTGCTACAGGCTGAAGTTGAAGGTGACGCTGCAGGCAATAGGAAGAGGCAAATAGGGTGAACACTTTGCAGGAAAACAAGCCTTAAGAGTAAGTGTGGGACCTGTGGCAGCCTTGTTGTATAGGCAGAGCTAAATTGAGAGTACCCAGCCCATTGGGAGGTAAGGTACGTGTCAGGAAAATCTTTCAGCCAACGGTATCATTAAGACAATGCAAGGCAAAATGTTTGGTCTGTCCTAAGAAACAGGCAGTGTACATTAACCATAATGTCACACAGCTGGACAACTGCCAAGTCACATGGTATGTCATGGTAGTCCCCTGTTGAGTGTGTGTGCTGGCTACCCTTGCATCTAGCTCAGCCTCCATGTATGTATGTTACTTGTGCAGCTGTGATTGTCTGTGACATCACCAGCAAAACATTGTGGACTGCAGTGAGATATTACTGGGCCTCAATTTCAGTCCACACTTCAACATTCTTTGGGAATTCATGCTACTGCATTACCTGACAGTATCTGCACTTTATAGTGTTGTACTAGGAGTAGTTGAGAGTGGTCCTATCTGTAAGTGTTTGCCCTCTATTTTATAGATACAGACATTCCAACTGTACTGCTTTGGCTGCTTTGAATGGATAAATAGGTGATGAGAAAGACATACATATCACACTTTGATGGCCACATACATGTATTTTCATTAGTAGACACAGCTATAGTTGAAGCCAGGACCATGTGTACCAAGCAGTTATGTTTTCAATGCACTTTACAGACTGAGCTACAAAGTCATTGCTATAATAGATACATTTTTACATGTTATAGTTATCATTCTACAGTTATCTGCTGTTAAATACTGCACTTACATCTATTATTATGTGTATGGCATTAGAGTGTTGTATTTGTATACCAGAGTCACAGTTAAAATCCTATTTTCCATTAATGTTTTATCAAGTGTGTTCTGACATGTTGTAGACATAATTGCAGGGTTACGTGCTATCAGATGCCTCACTTACATCTAAGTTTGTGTGTGCCTTCATAGTGATGTGTTTGTGTAATAGACTGCCAATTGCAGCACTATTTTTCTGGTAATCTCTTAGCTGATTTGTGCAGTGTGGTGCGATGCACAGCACCATTTAAACATGCTTAGAACTTCAGCATTGGTATGTTTTGCTTAAAACAGCTATGTTCGTTAGCAGCTGTGTGGCTTGGCAGTGCAACTCATGCCCTCACCCATGGGATTATCAGCACTGCTCCTTCACTGCCCCTGTGTTGGCAGTGATGGAGGCTGGCATCTGGGGCCAGGCTGCCCCACTAGGATGGCGAGTATGCTCCCCATCCAGTGCAGGCATGCACCGATGGTTTAGTGGAGCACTCTGTGCACCATACCTGGCAGTTCTTGATTGGTGACAAAATCATCCCTCCACCTCCACTCCCAGAGGAGGGCCCAGCCCCAGCCTGTGGGGCAGAACTATCAGATGCCACAGGTAGTGCAGGGGCAGCAAAGGGGTAACACCAGGGTGTGGCCCAGACATGCTGGGCCCCTGTGCCACTGTCAGGGGAACCAAGGTAGGTGGATCAAGTAGAACTGGCCTATCTTGTCGTGCTGTAATAAATTAAATATAAATATAAACATAAGGTAAGATAAGTAATAACTAAACAAATGTTAGTATTAACATAATGGAAGATAATATTGATTAATCAAAATACATATTAAGGTATATTATGAGGAACACAACAATAAATAGCATAACAGTAAGTATGGTAACAGCAAACCAGTATAAAATAACCCATAAGGCCAACATAACAGTTAGTGTAAAATAATATATTAATATCAAATCATAATAACAAGTAACATTAATAAATTAACGAAGATAAGGGGTGAGGAGAGAGAGAAACACATACCATTAGTGACCTCGCAGGCGATATTACTATACAAACTAATAATACATACTTCTACAGGTGTGCAGTGTCAGTTGTGAGTACAACGATTCCAATTCTTGTATAGATGATATTTCATGTACATAAATCTTAACCTGTTAGCATGTGACAGTATGGACCAACCACTAACAAATGCAGGTACACAACTACAGGGCACTGTTTTACATACTGTGCTCATACATTCCTACCAAGGTATTCTGTAAATGGATTTGCCTATAAATTGCATTCCAAGTAATGTCATTTATCTGCTAATCAAGGCCCAGACATATAGGGCATTAGTCATTACATTCTGAAAAATCATGACAGTTGAGAGGTATGTTCATGTACATCAAGTAGACTAGATAGTCAGTGATTTCTTTTTTGGCTGCCATGGGATTAGAACCCACAAGCTGTGAGTCCAGGGGAAATGTCCACTTAATTTGACAGTTGACTGCTGTCAGATTAGAAAAGACATGCAGTACATACAGAACTACTTCACACTTATTGGAAAGGATTATCTAACAAGGCAAAATCCAGCCTTACACTTTATTGATATTGTTCCTTAAAATCTGGCACTTATAAATATGGATATCTGCCCAAAATGTGAGCTGCCTTTCCCAAATACCTTGTTCCTGGAATGGGAGGAATATGCAGCATTATTTGACTAAAAAGGGCCATAACACAGGCTTGAACCTAACTGTGGGGTTTGCACTAGCTTTACCAGACAATTATTTCTCCAGTCTTTATTCATTTCCTTTTTATAGTTAACTGGTGTCAGATTAGAACACACATGTAGTGACTATAGCCTTACTGCACACCTATTTGAACAGATTACTTATCAAAGCACAATCCTGCTTTAAACTTTATTGAGAATGTACCTTAAAATCAGTGGCGGTGGCTGGTGACTTCAAATCAAAGTGGGGCTGCAGGAGACAGCTGAATGGGTGGGGTCAATGGGAAGGGGTGTGACCAATTAGAAAGGGGAGGGGCTATGCTCAGAAACCACAAAAACTGTAACTTTAATTAAATATGCTGCCCTGGTGCCGAACCGTCATTGTGAGAGTCCAATCAAGACAAAATGAAGTGTAGAAGAAAAAAAAATATTTCAATGCATTGGCTGCATGACACTTATTTAATATCTAGATGGAAATAAAAAGGTTGTGAGGCATGAAAAAATAAATTACTTTTTAAATACATTACTGGAATGCCTGTCAAAATCAATTATAAGAAAAACAAGCAGCACTCAGCTCAAACCACTTCTCCTTGCACTGCAGTTCTAATTATAATTTATATTCAGCTTTATTAAAGTAGCAAGTAACATGCTGAAAGTAGCAATCTCTGTGATACCCCCATTTGTAAAAATGTTTCTTATCCAAAAAAGACCTGCTGCCTGACAACAACTATCTACTTGTTTCATGGGGAAAACATGATCAAAGTAAAAAATAAAAAGCAAACAAGAAACAAGCTCAAGATACATTGCTTAAAGGATTACTACACAGGTTATGGGCCACACATGATAGATTGGCATTCTGTTTAGTTTACAGGTAAAGCCTGCAAAGATGACTGCAAGTCTTCAACAAATGTAATGAGCTTCTTAAAATAATGTAATCCTGTCCTTTATTACAAATACTGTCATTTGCATTTCAATACCCAAGGCTTATACGCTATCTAGTTATGTAAGTATTCTCTGCATGGCAACAACAGAAAGGCTTTCAATGTTGGCAATTCTTTAACAGTATGCTTATTAAAGCTTACTTGCATCTTACAATCTCAGAAAGCTTACCTGATGGTCATGAAAGCATTGCTACTTAAACACAGAGCAACAGGCACTTTCTGAATAATAATAAGCATAGATCAACAGTATAAAAATATGACAGAAACCAGAACATTCTGCAAAATCAAGGACAGATGAAAAGCCACTGTAGTACTTGTGTCTATCTTGGATGGGGGGATACTCTACACATTTACACAGCATAACTGCTTCTTATCTTGCTTGGGCACATCCAGAGCCACTACATGGGAGAGTGGGGTGCAACAAGTATGTCACAAAAGTATGTCACAATTTGAAATGTCTCTGGCTGACTGTGATGGCCCTGACACATTTGCCATACCTCTTAACCTCAGAGCAAGAAATCTGGACAAAGTCATACATAGAAGTGGGACAAAGGCCCAAAAATAAGGACAATATTTAAATATTGGTCTTATAAACTTTCTAATAGAATAGTAGGTCTTGCATTAGTATGAATTTTCTGAAACTCAAATGTCTGTCATTATTTTCTAACTTCAATCTTGAATGATTTGCCACTAATTTGCCAGAAAACCACAATTTTATGAAAAATGGACCAAAAATGTGATGCAAAAATATAAAATAGTCACACAATACAGCTGGGAACCTGTCAAAGAAGGGACACATTTTTAATATTAGTACTGTTAACTTGAGCAGCTGACAAAATAAATGACGCTACATGCATTTCTGAAATTAAAGTAATGTATAACTCTGATTATTACAGTTATTTATTAATTGTAAACCCTCCACATTTTCTTCCAAAATTGCCAATTGTCTTTTGTATAAAGAGACTGTTTTTTATTTTGAAGTATGGGACTTTAAGCCCAATAGGTATTAATGTGGAATGTAATTGGAAAGTTTTTCTTAGCTTAATTTAGGGTAATTATGCAATTAATGTTTAATTGGTTGTGCTATATATGCTTGAGTGTTTTTATGTACTTTTATTCTCCTTTAAAGACTTTAAGCCGAGGTGCTAGAGATTTTATTAAATTTTCTACTTTGGATCCTGGTTGTGTCGTTTTTTTCCAGTTTAGCATTAAAACTTCTCTGGCCTTGAAACTCACATTCATTGAAACAGCATTGAAATTCACATTCAAAGAAAATACATTTGACTAGTATAAAGATTAACTCTGGATTGTTTTCAAATGATAGGCCCCTTGCACACAAGACATACCTGTGTTGTGTGATACACCTTCCTGATTGTATTAAATTATATTCCTTGTATAATACAGTACAGTTGTTAGAGGGTATTTTAAATTTATTGTTGCGGACATTTTTTTCCAGTAAACAATGAAACAAAATGCATGCACCAATAATGACAAAACTGCCCAGTTGAGAACATTTCCAACAAAAAAGTCTGCTCAAACTTCTACAATCCACCAGTATCAGTAAATTTGCACAATCTCTGTAGAAGTAAAAGTCATCTAAATAATTCCACATTAAAGAGATCTGTAATGGATGAAGAGGATGCTACTAGCAAGCAACTTTATATTTCATTGTTTCATCTACAAATAAAGTGCCTGTATCTTTGCCAAAGATGACATTCTCAGTATGGCAACATCCACCCCCTGTGGGAGTAGAACCCACAGCCTTCTGCTTCAAAAGCAAGTACACTACCTGTTGTGCTATTAACAATGCAAGCACAGTCACCATAAGCAGCACTAAACTTCTCTTCCCCTTCAGCTCTCAGCTCCATGTAAAATCTACTCGACAATCAACTGTATCTCTCAACTTCGCAGCACAAGAAATCTGGAAAAAGCCAATATTTATTGAGGGGGACAAAAGCTGAAAATGCCAGGAACACATTTTAAACATTGTTTGTATAATCTTGGAAAGTTGCTAATATAAAATGCTGTATTACCACCATACATTCCACTGCCTAGTCTTGAACCCAGGACCCTGTGCAAAAACAGTCAGAGCAGCATACCACTATGCCAAATTAGCTGTTTTATGAAAGATAGGAAGACTGAAACTTAAATGGCTACCATTTAGTGAATTCAGTTCTCATCATAGCTGTCAACCTCTTAGCACAAAATACCTGGACAAAGCCATTAATGGTGGAATACAGCCCTCAAACATATTTAGTGAATTCAGTTCTCACCATAACTCTCAACCTAAGCACAAAAAACCTGGATGAAGCCAATAATGGGAGAATACAGTCCCAAAAATAGGGACAAATTTCAAATATTCATCTTATAAACTTAGAAAATTGCTAGAATATAAAGTTTTGTGTTACTATATACTTCCTGAAGAATATGAAGTCTGAAATTCAAATGCCTGTCAATTTTATTTAACATTTGTTAACCAGGAAAGTCTGATTTGGAACAAAAGCCAATTTTCAGCAGAGGCCCAGGAAGAAATACTGCAGATGCATGTTTTTGTAACATGGGAGGACAAGTGAGTAAACCCACACACAAACACAGGGAGGACATGCAGACTCCACACAGAAGGCACCCCAGCCAAGGATCAAACCAGAGAATCTCTAGCTGTGAGACAACAATGCTATCACTGCACCATCAACTATTTAAGAAATTAAAAATTCAGAAACCACAGATTTTATGAGGAATAGAACAAAACAAAATATGAGGCAAAAATCTGCAAAAGTTTCACAAATGGTGGCGGGTAGGGAATTCAACTTCTTGTTACCTGCACCCAGGGTACAGCATTCAAGCCTGAGGTATTCTCTAACCACCACCAGCAGGTATCCTGAGTTCTCTCTATAGCCACCAGTATAAATAACTGGGGAATTACACACACACACACACACACACACACACACACACACACACACACACACACACACACACACACACACACACACACCACAAGCCACCACTGGTGCCATTGCAAGGGCACATGCTTGAATATCAGACCTGCGCACAACTAAAGCCTTTGCTTTCCTGTTAGCAATCCATTCACAGGTGATGTCTTCCAGCTCAGGAAATAATGGTTGCCGACTTGATCCACACTTGCACTTCTTAGCATTTCCCTCGTCAGCCAGTTGACTGAGGTTATTGTACACTGCACGCCATTTTTGGGCCATTCAGAGATCTAACTTCTCTTTGCAGAAAACCATCAGATTCTTTCCCCGGGAGTCCTCCACGATTTCTTTCTTGTACTTGATGGAATAGCTCTTTCTTTTTGCACTCATCTTGTCTTGGGGGGGGGGGGTTAATTGAAGACTTATGAGACCGGAGTGGCAACACAAAATGGTTAAGAAGACACAATCACAGCAATTTGTTATCAAGTGTACACACTTTACACCAATCAAAGTACACCTGCCAGTGTTTATGGGGCAAGAATCTCAACTGTCAAGTGTGCAGAAAACCATCAGATTCTTTCCCCGGGAGTCCTCCACGATTTCTTTCTTGTACTTGATGGAATAGCTCTTTCTTTTTGCACTCATCTTGTCTTGGGGGGGGTTAATTGAAGACTTATGAGACCGGAGTGGCAACACAAAATGGTTAAGAAGACACAATCACAGCAATTTGTTATCAAGTGTACACACTTTACACCAATCAAAGTACACCTGCCAGTGTTTATGGGGCAAGAATCTCAACTGTCAAGTGTGATTGATGATTAGGGTTACAGTAAGAATCGTGGAGGACTCCCAGGAAAAGAATCTTACGACTTTCTGCAAAGGGAAGAAGTTGGATGTCCAAAAGGTCCAACAATGGTGAGCAGAGTATGATAACCTCGGTCAACGGGTGTTAATAATATTATTTTATAATTCACAGACTTTAAATCCAAAAAAACCAGCGAAACAAGCAGGCACAGAGAATCCAAGAAAGCTCAGTAGTCCAAAACTGTGATGTCTTCTTAACGCAAAATTTTATTAAAAGTAGTAAAACAGCGTTTTCGCTACTAACAAGTGTTGTAGCTTCTTCAGAGAACAAGTAGAAAAAAACAGTTTTGGCGCCATTATGCAATGATTAAATACAATAATTAGGTAATTAAAACCATATCACTTCCCTTCCTTCTGAACCAAAAAGTTAACATTATATGATAGTAAGAAGAGAAGGAGACTATCAATCTAAAAGAAACTTATAAATTATTCAAAATTAAAATAAAACAAATAACAAGCAAATGTGCCCCTTTTGATGTGAAACTACAGAGCCAGAAAGTACGCTATGCCTATTAAAATACAAACCAAATGATTAGACATAAAATATAACAATAACAGTGGTGTACATATGATACATTACCCTTAATATAGGGAATATTAAAGAGATAAAAAAACATGGTCAGTACTAAGCTCATGTACAGTAATGTTGTATAAAAAGTGTATGTGTTATGTATGATTAATTGTGCAAAGGGCTGCAGAATCTATTCTTTGTATAAAAAACATATATATAAATATAATAAGGAAGAATGCATAATTGCAATAACTAATAAATGTGAAAATAAATAATAATATTATTAATGTGAAAACTAAATATAAAAACTAAATATAAAATGGTAAGACAGTAAGGATGTATAATTATCTTAAATAACTTTTGAGTTTGAGGAGACATGAAATATTGCAATTTTCATTTAGACCAGGGGGGTGGAATGCGTCAAGTTTTATCTGCCATTCCAATTCCCTGGTTTCTAAAATAATTGCTGTAGGGCCACCCCTAATATTGTGTGGAATGTGGTCAATGGCAATGAAGTGAAACTTATGTCCAGTGTGTTGACCAATGTGTTTCGCCAAAGCATTGTCATTTTTACATTTCTTAATAGCGTACATATGTTGGTAAATTCTTTCTTTGAATTTACGATCTGTTTTACCAACATAGTACGCAGGACAGCTGTCACAAGTGGGTAAATAGACAATGGACTTGGTCTCACAATTTATTTTGTGATAAATGCTATATTTTTTGCCATTCAACTGGAAGGAGCTGCCTGTCCTTAGGCAGCTACACCAGTTACAATGTCCACACATGAATGTACCTTTTTGTTTGGAGAGCATGTCAACATTTTTATGCTTCTCTAACAAGGCCTTCAAATTCTGTCCTCTCCTGTAAACTATGAGGGGCTTGTCACCTAGTTTCTCTAATAGAAAACTGTTACTGGTGATAAAATGCCAATTCTTGAGTATAATAGAACAGACTTGTTTAGAGTCTGTGCTATATGTTGTGATGAAACTAGATGAATACTTTTGAGTTTCATCATGAGTTTGCAACAAAGAAGTAGTTGGACCTGGGTGTGATACCTCGGTGGAAGAGGTAAAAACATCGGTGGACACCCTATTATTGTTGTCCAAAAGGGGTTTGTAAAAGCCACCCACTCTCTTGTTCCTGACTTCTAATGTTAGTTCATGGATTAGTGCCCCAGGATAGTCACGGCTACTGAACATATCAAACAGTAGTTGGCATTCAATGTCGAAATAAGCTTCAGTGCTGCACATCTTAGCTGCTCTGATAAGCTGTCCTTTGACTATTGATCTTTTTTGCTTAAATGGATGTTGGCTGGAGAAATGGAGAAATGAATTACAATAGGTTGGTTTCCTGTAAATAGAAGAAGGTCCAACAATGGTGAGCAGAGTATGATAACCTCAGTCAACGGGTGTTAATAATATTATTTTATAATTCAACACGTCCGTCATGTGTTGTTGACTATCTTATTTGGGGCTTATTTTTGGGGTAGGGCTTATATCATGACCACCATGAAAAACCATGCTAAGCCTTATTCTTTAGTTAGATCTTATTTATGAAGAAATATGGTATTCTTAAAAATTAATTTAAGATTCAAGTTTCTAGTAAAAATGTTTAAATCTGTGAGTGCTTTAGTTATACTGTTGACCCCACTGGGAATGAATTGGAGTCCTTTACCCAAACGTCTAATGTTCACTGGAGTTAAAATGTAATCATATAAATTCACTATACCTTGAGAATTCTCTTCCACTGCTTGTAATGGGTTGACGTTGTACATCTGGGAGCTGCTGTATTTCCTTTTTACTCCTTTTTTGGCTCTTCTTTGAGATGAATGCTCTCTCAACTTAGTACATGACTGTGGCTCTATCTTCTTGGGTAATTTTGGACATATTGGAATCATCTCTTTTAAATAAACTCCCATCCTTTGAGCATTTTCATTGGCATTTCTGAAGCCAGAGTTCTTGTCTTTATCCCTTGTATTCCACCCAATCAGTTGGTCTCAGCAGCCATAGAAATTTTATAACTGCTAGAAAAAGAGTCATACAACTGGTCCCCTAAGATCAGTTAAAATCCCAAGTCTATTGCAGGTTTTTTTTTTCAGTTTCAAAGAAGACCCGTTAGTCACTTAAACCAAATCATAATACAGACAAAAATCCGGATGGTCATGGTTCAGTCCATTTTACCTCATTAAGACAGGACAACTGGATGTGCTCTGTAGTTCTCCACAATGCATACTATTACTAAAATACTGACACACTTCAGGAGATTCCTCTGCTTTTGGCTGAGAGCCAAATATTTAAAATTCAGAATTCTTCTGGTCAGTCTCACTACAACCCCCATGGTGACTACCAAGAACATGGCAGGGGTAGCATGCATCTGCATCTTAAGGGCATCCAGGTTTCCCCATATCTAGAGAACTGGCCTCTCACTGCTTCCAATGAGCATCTCCTTTTCAGACACATGGGACCATATACTCTAGTTATTTCAGAACTTATGAATTTGAATAAACTTGCTAAAATGTCAATTGACTCCAAGGATGCCACCTAAACACCAACCTTCATATAGACAGCCTTCTTCAGACCAGGGTTTATTCACTTTGCCTGATAGTCCCACACATCCTTCATCACCCAAAACCACTTGCATGGTTAATCATGTCAGCGATTCTTATGATTCATCTAGCAAGATTTCTCAGGGGGAACTACAATGGACTTTACCTGTATAATAGACACACTCTACCCACACTCTACATACAAAAATTTGGATTACGGAAATATGCAAAAGCCACATTGCTTGGTAGATAACTTCCTCATTGGTGACTAAGGGCCATACTTTTCAGATGATTCCTCCAACAGCAGTGGTGACCAAGACCATCACTTCTAGGATGGGGGTGCATTTTGAAGGGTAGATGGTCCAAGGTACATGGTCAACAACAGAAGCCAATCTTCACATCAATATCTTGGAGATGAGGGCAGTTCTCCTAGAGATGTAGACTTTTCAGGACCTATTCCCTAAAGGTGTTATATTACTGTTGTATGGTACATGTAGAAACAAGGAGAAACCTGTTCTTACCCTTTGTCGGGAAGTCATGAGAGCTTGGCAATGGGTGATGTCTTCACAATTCTTTCTGACAGCAATGCACATCACAGGGACCTCCAGTGTACTCATGGACAAATTAAGCAGGATGGTACACAAGCAATTTTCAGTCACTGGGGCCAACCTTGTTGTGACTTTGTTTGACTCTTACCTAAACAGCAAATGCTGCAGGTACTTTGCCCTGATTTCCTTGCAGGGAGAGTTACCGAGGGATGCTCTAGTACACATTTGGCTACCAGATCTCCTGTATGCTTTCCCCCCTTATCACTAATGAGCAAGTTCAAAAAGAAAAACAGATAGTGCAAGGCCAGGGTTATCCTTAATGTACCCTATTGGCCCAGACAGACTTGGTTCTCTTCTTATGACCTGTTCTAGTACATCCTCCAAGGATGTTGGATCAATACCCAGATCTACTATCCCATCTGTCAGGACTGCCTCCTCTGGATCAGATGTCCATGAACCTAACTGCATGATTCTTCCGATTTTAACCATAGCCAGAGATGCCAGACTTCCTCCTGCAGTAGTCAACATTCATTCTGCTTCACATGAACCTTCTACTAGGAATGTTTGTCACAGCAAATATTCCAAGATGTTAGACCTCTTTTCAGCACCAATTCCTTCCATACTTGAATTTCTATCTGATCTAGTGGACAAAGACTTTGCTACCATCAATATTAATTTGGTGGCTATTTCCAATTTTTCATGTTGGAGTTAATGAGAAGTCACTTGCATCCCTCAAGATCTGAAAAGCATATCATAAGGGTACATTTCTTTTGAGACTTTTCATTAGACATCCAGCACCTCCATGGGGCATCACCATTCTCCTACAAGCTCTAACCCAACCCCCCTCCCCCATCTTTGAGCCTGCTAATAAAGTAGATTTAACATTTCTTACTTGGAAAATGTTTTTCTACTTGCAGTAACATCAGATGATTCTCAGAATTATAAGCCCTGTCATCAAAGCCACCCTATCTGTTTTTTCACAAAGACATGGTTTCCCTTAGAACTAACGCATCCTTTAAATCAATCTATACATCTTCCTGTGTTCTTTCCAAGATACTCACAAGGAAGAATTCCTCTTACATTTACTAGATGTTCACAGACAACTCAGATTCTGCAGTCACAGGACAAAGTACTTCAGAAATGATGATCAATTGGTCACTTCCTTTGCTAGAATAAAATTAGGGAAAGCAGTTCTAAAGTAACTCAGTCTAGATGACCTTCAGATTACATCTCCTTTATATATTGTGGAAAAACAAAGCACACACAACAAGAACAGTTTTTACTTCTACAGCATTCAACAGAGGATTGTCAGTTGATGATAAATTGTGCAGCAGATATATATATATATATATATATATATATATATATATATATATATATAGAAAGTATATATATATATATATATATATATATATATATATATATATATATATATGTGTGTGTGTGTGTGTGTGTGGGGGGGTTTATTTCATAACATTAAAATTTCATAACATTGAATTTTATAACACTGAAACCATAACCTTGAAAATTCAAAACACTGAAAATCCAAAACATTGAAAACTCAGAATGTGCTTCATAACATTGAAAACTACATTACACAACTAAATAAGATTCCTTTCACCTACAACACCTAACTAATAAACACACTTACTACTACTTTCTGTGTGGGCCAGGCCCCCTTGCACCCCCCCATGTGGTGTGCTGTACCCCCACACCCCCCATAAATTAAATATACGAACTCCAAGATCGCACTACACTGGAAAAAAGTGAATTTCATAACCACAGTGTATGGTGATTGTGATACAGTGAGGTTAGGAAATTAACGTTTTCACACTTTAACATCAGAAATGAAGAAACATTGCCAGGGAAGGTAAACTGCTGGAACACAAACCAGGAAACAACCGTAGTAAAAATAATTCCAAGCAGCCCACAACGGATATGTAAAACACTGATTTATTAGCACATAAAGGACAGAGATAAGCGCTTTCGCTATAAGCTTCATCAGATCTAAAATGCAATGTCAAACTCATCCCTATAAACTGCAAACATAAATCAAAACCTCCAATCAAATAAAAGTGAATTCAGAATTACTAAATCACCATGGTAACAATTTAAAGGTATAGTAGCTACCCAATAAAAACACATATAACAAGGTACATATTAAAAAATACGTATAAAAAATAAACACTTCATTTCTTCTTCAAAGATCTGGCTCTTAAAGCAGGTTGTATAGAAATATTATCATTTAACCTTGGGGCATAATGTGCCCCAAGTTGAAAAATCCATTTTAATTCTGCCTGATATGTCTTATTTACCAGATCATCCTTCCAAGTATCCTCCTGAACTATTTCAGATACCAGAAATCTAAAAATATGTTCTGTCCCATGACTAATCATATGCTTCGCTGTTGCACTATAATCATGTATCTCCGTGCACAGTACAAATGATCATGAATACGTTCACATAAACGTCTATTTGTCTTGCCCACATAGAATGAGCAATACCTGTTGCATTTTGCCAAATAGACTACATTTTTTGAATTACAGTTAGCTTGAGGTAGGTGGGAACATTTTTTGCTATCATGCGGATGTATAAAAAAATGGGGATTCATCTATATATATATATATATATATATATATATATATATATATATATATATATATATATATATACAGTATGAACATGTATAACATTTCTTCGTCCCATACTCTATTGTTTCTTCTTTCACTAATTGGTTCGTAGTCTTGGGATAACATAATTTATATTGTAGGGATTTCTTATTTTTATAACCAAAGCATGGTTTATCACCTATGAGTCTACTTATATCTTGGTCCATACTTAGTATTGGCCAGTGTTTATATATAATATCCCTAATCTTCCTCTAATCACTAGAATATGCTAGACTAAAAATATTGTATTTTTAATACTTTTCTGTTTGTCATTTCCCACAACAGATGAAAAATAATGTTTCCCTATAGTACCTCTACACTGCCTAATGGT
Organism: Protopterus annectens; assembly: GCF_019279795.1. Taxonomy (NCBI): domain Eukaryota; kingdom Metazoa; phylum Chordata; order Ceratodontiformes; family Protopteridae; genus Protopterus; species Protopterus annectens. The sequence continues at coordinate 209,642,784 of NC_056735.1, forward strand.
TTCATGAATAGTATCTACTTCTCGTTCATGGTATCCCCTAGAGATATACTCAGCCCTCATCTGTCTGAACCCTTTTTCAAAATCCTCACTTTTATTATGCAGTCTACTTGTTCTCATCACTAGAATATGCTAGACTGCACTTTGCTGCTGCTGATTGCATTTTAATTAAAAGGCTTTGCTATTGTGGAACAAGGGCCTGTTTGTTGGTCGGCATATTGTATCATATATGTTATCAAATGCTAGTTCCATTATTAATTACATTTAAACTTCTCTTAATATAAGTTTCAAATATGTGTTCTTGTCATAATCTCATTTGTTGCTCTTATTATAAGTTTCATATGCATGTATGTAAATTCAATTGTACTTCTTTGTACCCGTGTTATGACTGAAAATGATCAGTAGACCAGGTCACCTGCCCAGTAAACAACCTGTAAATAAAATAAAATAAAATAAATACATTCAAAAGTTTAGCTGCTGTAATTATTATACCAGATTTTTAAACTGCTGCTGCTAATTCACTGTGATTACAATCTTCTGCTCAATTTGCCTTTCTGGTAATAGTCACTTGGTGTGTGACACAACCCTCTATTGTTGTAGAAACCTTGCCAGATTGCTTAGTCCGTATACTGCTGTAGTGGAAATTAAGCCAGATTACTTAAGAACTATAATGCTTTTAAATCATATATTGAGACTGTCCTCACTGTAATTGTAATTTCATACGTGCTGGTACAGCTCATTCTCTTGTAACTTCCTTGTTGTGTAAGCTGAACCAGATTCAAGAATGCAAAACTGATTCTGACTTCAAGTGTAATTCTCTAGTTGTTCTAATTAAGTTTGACCTGCCAAGTCACTTAACAGCATGCGTGCACCCATTGCTGTGTAAACTGTACCCTACTTTGCTTCCACTATTACTCCAATTTTTGCACTTTCATCTCTATTATACTGTCTTACTTCCATAGTAAGCCTTGTCTGTTCTCATAATTAATACTTAATACAAAAACCCAACAAACAACGAGCCTCACTGATGTACTCTTTATACACCAGGCACTGCAAACCAGAGGTCACAGTATCCCAGACCATCTATAGCCAGCCTAACAGCACTAGGCACTCTGAGGCAAGTAAATACTTATGGCTTACTGTCAATTATTTACTTTTTCCAATACCTGAATCTATATGTGAGAGGTGAGATGTTCGGTAACCTTGAGGCTAACCTCTCATCCAAACTTAGTAGAAGTACCCACCAGGTTGTCAGTACTGACACCCACTTTACAAATAAGTATACACACACTTCCTAGATTTCATAAATAGTAGCTGCTTTGATCAAGCAGGTCACACCCCAAAGAAGGAGATCAAAAATATTGGATCTAGTTCTCAGCAGTATAAGCCTGCTGTGCTATACACCTGTAGCTGCCTCACCACTGGCGAAGTTCAAATACTGTTCAGTAATATTCACTGTAATGGTAAAACCTGATTTACCATCAATTCCCTCTGCCTTTAGAGACTATTCTACAACAAATCTATTACATTTAGCTAATGACTTGAAATGTGGCAGCTCTCTTTCACTCATTGATGACATTATCTCATCCACTGCTACAACAGGGATTCCCAGGCAAGAATAAATGGGCCATAGTACTCTTGGGGATACCTGACTATTTTGGTCTCAGGAGGGGGGACGGTGGGGGTGGAGTGGGGAAAGCTAGCCAACATCACTTGTGCATTTCATCTCAGTCCCAATCCTGACATTGCTAAATATCTCTTTTTTGTGGGCTAATGTGCTTCTTTCTCTGCATCTTAACAGTTACTTGGAGCAAAATTAAATTTACGAGGAGGATGTCTCAAGCTATCCCCAGAGGAGATATTCATGTCTTATCAGCAGACTGGTTACAGATCTCTGAATATTGGGGCCCAGCTTGATAAACTTGTAAACTTAATTTCCCAGATTTTAGCAGACACCTCAGTGATCAAAGCTGAGAATGTTGATATATAAACTAAGCTGAAAGCATGCTTCACTAAAACAGAATGTTTGGAGTTAGCCATTAATTCAGAAATCATAAAAAAGAGATCCACAGACCACCAGGTAGTAAAACGAATTGTATGTTGTTAGTTATTGTATGTCTGAGGAAGGGTTTGAGTACCTGAAAGCGCTAACATTCTCTGTGTTATATTAAATTATTTTTTATCATTTTTACTGCCTGGTGGTCTGTGGATCTCTTATTTATGATTTCTGTTTTTCTGGTTGGACTACAGACCTTCATCACCTGCCATCTTTTGGATTTATTTTCTTAGCCATTAATTCACAGAACACTCACATTCAGGAATAGTTAGCTACTGTTAAGTGTCATGAGCAAACTATCAGTGCTCTTCGTGACCATGTCATCTCTTTGGAAGACATATCCTGCAGAAATAACCTCAGGCTAGTGAGTCTTAGAGAGAGGACCAAAGAAGGAAACATTGTGGTCTTTTTAGAAAAGCATTTTTCTGAACTCTCAACTTATTCCCACTGCTCCCTACCACCATTGAGATAGTGCATTGCTTCTTGTGAATGTGGAAAATGCCATGGATCCTCCTCAACAGATAATCTTCTGTCTTCCCAATAAGAATGATGTGTCATATTCTGGCTATGGATAAAGAGAGGTCACCTTTCCTACCTTATGGCTAAAGAGTGAAGTTATATATCAGGATTTCTCACCAGTGATGATGCAAGCAAGAAAAGTGTATTCTTTTTTACGCAGAATGTTATAGGAATGGTACCCTTAGATATCTTTATATACAGCTAGTCTCCGTCTTAAATAGAATAATTAAATTCAATCTTTTATCTTGCTGACATTGCTCTACTTTTTAAAAAAGTCAACAGAGGAAGAGCTTTGTCTCTAATGAGACATTACCAGAGTATGGGGTCTGATGCTAGTGATAGTTATCTGTTATAACCCACCAGAGTGCTGTAAAGGAATGACAGGTCCTGGCAAGTTCATTGTGAAAACAAGTGATCATACTACAAAGGAATCTATTTTACTGACAGCGCCTGCTGACAGCCCCGACTTGGCCAAGAAAGAAGCACTTTGTGAAGCAACTATTCCCTGAATCATTGGACTCTACCAGTACACTTGATCCATTACTTGGTGATGAAAGTAACCAGAGCCCCCAAACTGTAACCTCACACCCACTCCAGAGTCTATTGCACCTGCCTCTGGAACCCACTCCAATTTGGTTAAGTTTATTAAATCTAAGAAACAACCCTCTAAGCCTATTAATATGAATTCAAAAAATAAGGGATAATCTTCTCATGATCAGATTGGGGCTGAGTACATTTTGTCTGAATGTTGTTGCATTGGCATATACTTTATGTTCTAGATTTCATTAACTGCTAGCGTAAGCATTTGTACTCTGTATTGTGATATATATTTTTTTGTATTTTTGTACAGTAGAGAGTCGATTATCCGAACATTGATTATCTAAAACGTCAGTTATATGAATGCAGCCTTTCAAAGTTTTTGGGTAGGAAAAAGCATAAAGTCTGTATATGTAAACATTATATATATATTCACTTGTACATGTTTTTTGAGCTTATAGCCTGCTCGTGTTTGAAAAATATTCATTATTGTCTACTGGAATTGCTGAATGGTTGAAAAATGTTTTTCCCTGCGTGCAGAAAAAACAAAATTTTAGAAGTTTTTTTATCCGGTTCAGTTATACGTTTGATTATACGAACTACCCTAGGTCCCAATTAGTTTGGATAATTGATGTTCTAATGTATTCTTAAAGGTGTCAGTTTGCTATTCTCTCCTATCTTGCAAAGCAGTATCATTAGAGAGATCTACTTTTCCCAGCCTCATTCCTATTAGCTATTGAACCCATGAATAGATTACTAAATTCTTATTCTAAGCTTTCTGGATAGTCCCTGTATGGGATAGATGCAATAGCTTTATGGTTTACATATGAATTTGCTTTATCACTTTTGATCCTTTGAAAGAGTCTTTTACAATTCAATACCTTTTAGAAGAATTTGGTAATTTATCAGGGTTGAAAATTAATGCTTTCAAAACTGAGCTATTTCTACTTAACTCGGCAGCCAATTCCTTATCATTGTCTACTAGCTCTCTGTGTTTCAGATAGTCTAAATTATTTCCCATCTGTGTAAGAATTAAGCTCTACTCTGATATACAGGAGATGCTTCAAGTTAACATTCAAGATATTTAGGATAAAGTTTTTTTGTGAGTCCACTCATGGAGGCAGCTATACCCATCTCTGATAAGCCTTATCACTGCTGTCAACATGTTTACCTCTCCTTTACTTTTTTGTATTTTTAGACATCCCCATACCATCTTCATTTTGAGGTTTTAAGAAAATAAATACCTTACTACAATATTTCATCTGGGACTGGAAAGAAAGTGAGTTAAATTTGTGATTAGAAGCACATCTGCTCAATTTATCCCTAACTGAGGTAAATATTCCAAAGCCTTTTTATTATCACATCTGTTTTGTATAAACCACAAGTCTTTACCAAGATGAGCCCTAATAGAAGCTAGAATACTAAATTAATTTCCCTGCAGAGCCTTAGATTGCACACAAATTCCCTTCTCAAGCACCTGAGGTATGGCATTCCATATCTCAAACTCATTCTGCCCCCTGTCTGCTTAATCAAATTATTGAATGGCCTGATACCTGTAGATTATCCATCCCACTTTGTGGAAGTCTTCATCTAATTTATAATGGTTATCCAGTTACAAATCAGCAGTGATATTCATTAGGAATTAAATGGCTGTCAGCCCTTGTGACTGAGTAGAAGGGCATCTGATGCTTAATAACTTTAAGGATTTCAAAACTTCATGGAATCCACTCCATTCTGAATTTTTGGAAATTTCTGTGCATCCAGTATATGATTAACATATCCCCTTATAGAGCACACACTTCATTACCCTGTTATCCTCTTTTCAAGCAAAGGGTTTACTTTCTCTGTTTTTATATTCCCTCTGGATTATCCCATATAACTACAATTGTAATCTTCTAAGTATATCATTTTGCTTTATGTCATGTAAATAATCATTATACTATTTTCTCAATTAATTTATGACTGTTTTGGCATTTATTATTCATAGATGATCCCAAGCATTCCAGTTTTTTTTACATTGCTTGTTAACTTTAAACATTCTAACATTTGTACACTATGAGTTTTTCACTGTTACTCTGTTTATGAAGTGTTGTATCTATTAATAAAATGTAGTAAAAAATACAAATAAAAAATGACTCCTTTGGTCTCCCTATGAAGGTTAACCAATGAAGTCCTGGAGAGAGTAAAGCATATTTTTTTTCACTTCTGCTGCATGTTTGACTGTACTTTTTTTTATACCTATCTCCTGTGTAGATTGGATAGTAGTAGTGCAGCCTTTGGGTAGGGTCCCTTGAAGATGGATAGGGAAGATAACAACACCAAAAAAAAATAACTCAATGGGGAGGTAGGGTACCAAAAATGCTTAGCTAAAAGGTCAGTAATTATTCCTATTTGTCATCAGTCCCTTTTTCCAATAAGTAGACAGCCATTAAGTTAACCATTTATTTATTTATTTATTTGACATTTGTTAACTGGGATAGTCCATCTGAGCAAAAGCCCTTTTTCAGTGGAGGCCCAGGAAGCAAAGCTCCTCAGTACAAGTAAGCAAGAAAATTTACAAAATTGAAGATGACTACAGTGAAAAATTTACAATAAAACAGTTTATTTCATGAGCACATACCTTTAAAACATTTTAATGACATTTCTTCAGGGGAATTTTAGAAGTAAATGCTGTAAGGCATTGTACAACTAGTAATCTTGTCTTTTAAATAATTTATGTATCTTTTAATGATTCAACTATTTCCATAAGACTATTTTCTTTATTTGTTTATGTGCTTATCTACAGGTTGAACTAGATGCCACACTGGACAAAATATACATCTCCCATTAAGTCCCTAATATTATTTTCAGACCATAGGTTCATAGGTGCATAGAGGAATACTAGGCTAACAGCTCTAGAGCCCTTTCAAGCATAGCCATATTATCCCGAGTTGCCACTATTGTCAGTGGTTAGGTGAATGAAGCTCGCTGAGGTAAGTGTCTATGGTAGTTAATGACTTCCTTTGTCCAGAAGGGACATGGACAGCACCCAAGAAGTGAATGTGTGGTCACCTATCCATTGATCTAGGTTGCGTTTGAAGATGGTCAGGGAGGAGATCTATTTCACATGAATTGGAAGGTTGTTCCAGAAAAGTGGCAGCCTCTGGGAGATATATCTATCTCTCCAGCATGACCTGTTCATGTCCGAGGCTACGTTAAGATCCCTGGAGCAAGTGACCCTCCTCTAGTTTGATTTATGAATGTGTAGCATTTCCATCGGGGCTGGGTCAGAGATTGCCCTGTAAGCCAGACACAGGTCACCCCTTAGCAACCTGTAAGAGACAGTCCTTCCACATAAGACTTGTTTTGTGTACCTTATAATTTCTTGATGAGAAACCTTTATGGTCTCTCCAGTTGTTGTTTGCGTCTGCTGAGGTATATGCAAAAAGGAGAATTGTACTCAATTATTGGTCTGATGAAGTAAAAATTCAGTCCAAGTGTTCCAAGCAGGTCCACCGCATAAAATGAAAAACTCTTTATTACCACAGTAGATTTAGCGCTTTCATCTGTTTATATCACAAAACTTCATCATAATCTACCTTCATGTTGTTTAAGCATGATTACATAATACAAAGACATAGTCACCTGACCCAATAAAACAAACATTTAAAGAAACACTAACTAATGAATATATATATATAAATAAATGTATAACATATATACAAACTTAAAAAGTGTGTAAGTATTACAAATAACCCTTTACACAACAATATTTAAGCTATTTTAAAATTCACTTGTACTAAAATATACAAATAGTCTGAGGCAGCACAAATTCAAACAATATAAGACTGAGTTTTAAAATGCTACTAATACTAAGATTGTCATTAAGCCCAGGAGGAATGTGAGCCTGAAACTTAATTTGCCATATCAGTTCTTTGGCCTCTAATAAATCCTGCCATGGGCCACCTCTGGGATTTTTATACACCAACTCAACTCCACAAAATGTAAAATAATGTTCAGGATGTTGAACAATGTGTTTCGCTAATGCATTGATTATTTTTTGGTGTCTAACATCCAACAAGCATTCATAAATCCTGTCCCTAAAGCATCTCTGGGTCTTGCCAACATGAAATTTGGAGCATTAATTACACTGGGCCACATACACAATACCTTTTGTGTTACAATTACAATGAAAAGTAGGTCAAATCATTTTACCATTTATCAAAAATGCTTCCCCCTTCTTAATGTGTGAGCATTGGGGACAAGATCTACATTTATACACCCCAAACCTTTGGCTTAATGACCATCTTAATATTAGTAGCATTTTAAAATTCAGTTCTTATATTGTTTGAATTTGCGCTGCTTTAGACTATTTGTATATTTTAGTATAAGTGAATTTTAAAATAGCTTAAATATTGTTGTGTAAAGGGTTATTTGTAATACTCGTACACACTTTTTAAGTTTGTATATATGGTATACATTTATTCATACATATATATTCAGTATATTAACATTGTTAGGGAACTCAGTGATAGCTCCCAATTTGCAGTTGTCAGTGAACTTGATCAGCCACATGCCATCCACGTTGGCCTGGACTTCTGAGAAATAAATTCTGAACAGTAAGGGACCTAGCACAGAACCCTGTGGTATACCACTGATGACTTGTCTTTTGCTAGCGGTGACGTGACCCACTTTGATAGTATGTCTTCTGTCAGTGAGCCAGTTGGCTATCCATCTGGTAATGTAGGGGTTAATTCCCAACTGGGAGAGCTTCTCTATAATACCTGAGTGGGGGGTTGTGTCGAATGCCTTGGCTAGGTCAAGATAGGTGGTATGCACTATCTTTCCCTTGTGCAGGGTCTTGTTGACTTTCTGGAAGAAGTCAACCAGGTTTAGCAGGCATGATTTATCTTTAACAAATCCGAACTGGGTTTGGTCCAGAGTTTGAAGATCACCTACATCCTTGTTAATAAGGTCCATAATGATTCTTTCCATGGCCTTGCAGGTGAGGCTAGTCAAGGTTTTGGGTCTATAATTCCTAGGTTCAGTTGATGCTTCCCCTTTGTGCAGAGGGATTACTGTTACTCTCCTCCATTCTGCCAGAACATAGCAAGTTTGCAGGCTGTGGTTAAACAGGGATCCATGTGGGTCTGCTAGGCCATGTTTTAAGTTGTATAAAGGAAACCTGAAATGTTGTCTGGTCCCACTGATGCTGTGTTTTTGGCCTTGGAGAATGCTGAGATGACCTGCACTCCTGAGATAATGGGCTGAGGAATGGTGGCAGGTATACTTTGGAGGATGACTGGCGGGAACAGGGGGTGAAGTTTACTCCACCCCTGTCAGCTAGCAGGTTGGCGGTTGGCTATTACCTCAGATTGAGTATGGGTGGTGCCATCCAGAACCAGTTCAGCTCATAGCTGGGCATTCCCTTTTAGATTTTAGACATGGCTAAATAATGCCTTGTGAGTATTCTTAGCTAGGGAGACTATTTTTGCTTTATTAGCTTTGGAAGACATGACAAGAACCCTAATTTATTTGTTTAAGCTAGAGAGGGATTTCTTCTTCTGCTGAGCTAGTTCCCGCTTGTTCTTGGACATTAGTTTCTTTCTCTTGTTGTATACCCCATTTATACTAGGGGTCCACCAGGGTGGCTTGTTTTTCTGCAAGACCTGGTTTTATTCTGGAGATACAGCTGATTCTATACAACTGCTTAAGTGGATATACAGGGCATTAGTGCAAACTTCTGCATAGGAGTCTGTGTTATCTGCAACTGAGAGGGCTTTGAAACTTCTTATAAAATCACTTAGTAGGAGGTATTTTATGTTTAAAAAATTCATAAGCATTGTTGAGCTTTATGGGGTATCTTGTCTTATAATTACATCAAATGAGACGGATTTATGGTCCGATCTTACCAGGGAGGACATCAAATGGAGGGGGTGGGGTGCAATGTTCTCCCATGTTAGTGAGTACTATGTCCAGGATGTTTGAAACTCTTGTGGGTGTGCTGACTAGCTGTTCCAGAGCATTTGCATTGACAAAATACAAGAACCAGAATGTTTGGTCGTGTATGTTTCCCAGTCGATGGTAGGATAATTAAACCCACCAATGAGTAGGGTGTTGGGCTGTATGACAAGTGACTCTAGTAAGTTAATGTCTGCAATATGCTTTTCCTGTTTCATGGTCAGGAACGTGTAGCTAGCTATGATGTGGTAGGGGGCCTTACCTATAGTTAATTGGACATGGAGTAGTTCAAGATAGTCACACTGTTTGACCAGTCTTGAGGTGTACTTTTCCTTAATGAAGATAGATACACATCCTGTTTTGGTTCTTTCATGCTCAGTTTATGGTGTGAATGTATAAAAGACATTATATCCCTGCACAGCTGGGGTGCTTTCCGTGCCTTTGAACCATGTCTTGGTGACCGCACATGCATCAGCATTTTCCAAAGTGAGGAGTTCTTCAAGGAGTGCAGTTTCTTGTTTAGACTCCTAGCATTAAGCAGCAGTACCTTGAGTTTATCGAGAGAGGATTTTGTTATGTTGGGAGGTTGGTTATTGTGACACTGCCTAAAAAAGGTACAATAGGGGTGGATAATGCCTTTGCCAGTATCCAAAATACTAGAGAGGTGCAGACCATCTGTAGCAAAACAGCATGGCCTGTCGACCATGACTTCCCAGGCAGACAGATACTGAATCTCCTTGGACTGGCCATATTATACAAAGTAATTAGCTCATCAGCTGCACAGCCAGGCAGACAGATACTGAATCTCCTCGGACTGGCTATATTACATGTAATACAAAGTAATTAGCTCATCAGCTGCACAGCCAGGCAGACAGATACTGAATCTCCTTGGACTGGCCATATTACATGTAATACAAAGTAATTAGCTCATCAGCTGCACAGCCAGGCAGACAGATACTGAATCTCCTTGGACTGGCCATATTACATGTAATACAAAGTAATTAGCTCATCAGCTGCACAGCCAGGCAGACAGATACTGAATCTCCTTGGACTGGCCATATTACATGTAATACAAAGTAATTAGCTCATCAGCTGCACAGCCAGGCAGACAGATACTGAATCTCCTTGGACTGGCCATATTACATGTAATACAAAGTAATTAGCTCATCAGCTGCACAGCCAGGCAGACAGATACTGAATCTCCTTGGACTGGCCATATTACATGTAATACAAAGTAATTAGCTCATCAGCTGCACAGCCAGGCAGACAGATACTGAATCTCCTTGGACTGGCCATATTACATGTAATACAAAGTAATTAGCTCATCAGCTGCACAGCCAGGCAGACAGATACTGAATCTCCTTGGACTGGCCATATTACATGTAATACAAAGTAATTAGTTCATCAGCTGCACAGCCAGGCAGACAGATACTGAATCTCCTTGGACTGGCCATATTACATGTAATACAAAGTAATTAGCTCATCAGCTGCACAGCCAGGCAGACAGATACTGAATCTCCTTGGACTGGCCATATTACATGTAATACAAAGTAATTAGCTCATCAGCTGCACAGCCAGGCAGACAGATACTGAATCTCCTCAGACTGGCCATATTACACGTAATACAAAGTAATTAGCTCATCAGCTGCACAGCCGGGTAGACAGATACTGAATCTCCTCGGACTGGCCATATTACATGTAATACAAAGTAATTCTCATCAGCTGCACAGCCAGGCAGGCAGTTACTGAATCTCCTCGGACTGGCCATATTACACGTAATACAAAGTAATTAGCTCATCAGCTGCACAGCCAGGCAGACAGATACTGAATCTCCTTGGACTGGCCATATTACATGTAATACAAAGTAATTAGCTCATCAGCTGTACAGCAGCTCTGCGAATTTTCTTTGCTTGGGGGGGGGGGTGGTTATTTGTTAATGCTGCATCATTAGGCCACATTTCCCAATCCAGTATTTCTGTCTGGGTTATAGGTTCATAGGTTCATAGGTTCATACTAGGCTATCTGCCCAAGGGCATTTATAAGCCTAGCCCATAGTTATGTGGCTTTCGCCACCCCTTTAGTTTGAATAAAAACTATGCCTATCATTTTTCTGTGCCTCTGTCAAGCAGTGACACTGAAGTAATCCCTGGGGTATATCTGCGATCTCCCATCCATTGGTCAAGATTCCTCTTGAACAAGGCCAGCGAGGTGCTCTGCCTCACATGTACCGGGATTTTGTTCCACAGCATAGGGAGTCTCTGGGTGATGAATCTGTCCCTCCAGCACGTTCTATTTATAACCATGTCAAGGTTTAAGTCTCCCGCCCTTGTGGTTCTGAGGGATCTAGATTTTTTGAGGTGAAGCATATTCATCAAATCTGGGTTTGACATGGCCTTATATGTCAGGCACAGGTCACCTCTGAGCAAGCGGTATGAGACTGAATAGAGCTGGAGTTCTTTCAGTCGGGCAGCATAAGACATATTTTTGAGACCCTTTATCCTTTTGGTGAGGAACTTTAGGGGCCTTTCAAGCTGCAGCAGGTGTCTGGTCAGATACATTCCGAACGGGGCATTGTACTCAATCATAAGTATAATGAGTGATAAGTAAAGGGGGACGATGACCTCACTTGATCTAGATGTGAATCCCTTCATGATCAGGTGGGCGATATAGAAGGTTTTCCTAACTACTTTAGCAACATGAGTGTCAAACGAAAGGCTACTGTCAACTTGGGTCCCCAGATCCCTGATGACTTTTTCTGTGCTCAGTGAATTGCCACCTATATGGTAGCTAGGGTAACCTTGTTTTTCCCGAAGGGTATGACTATGCATTTTTGGCGTTTAACTTCAGGCCATGGCTCTGGCACCAGTTATCCGTTTCTGTGAGGCCCTTCTGGAGGATATCTGTGTCAGATGTGTTTTCGACTATGGCCCAGTTTGCAGTCATCTGCAAACTTTGTCAGCCATAACCCTCCTGTGTTTGCTTGTACTTCAGAAAAGTAGATGCCGAACAAGAGTGGACCCAGGACTGAGCCCTGTGGGACACCACTTGTGACAGGCTTTGAGTCTGACATGGCTCCAGCAACTCTGACCCTGTGGGTTCTGTCACTTAGCCAGTTTGCAACCCATCTTGTGATGTATGGGTTTACATTCAAGCTGATGAGTTTTTCGATGATACCTGAGTGGGGTATTGTGTCGAAGGCCTTTGCCAGGTCGAGGTAGGCTGTATGGACTGCCTTTCCCTCATCAATGGCCTTGGTGACTGTCTCAAAAAGTCAACCAAGTTTAAGAGGCAGGATCTGCCTTTGACAAAGCCAAACTGGGTTGGATCCAAAGTCTGCAAGTTCCTATGTCTTTATTTATGAGTTCCATTATGATCCTCTCCATGGCTTTGCAGATAAGGCTTGTCAAGCTAATGGGCGGTAATTTCCAGGGTCTGTGGAGGCACCGCCTTATGAAGTGGGACCACAGTCGCTGGGCGCCACTCCTTGGGTACGTATCCTGAGGTGAGGCTAAGATTAAACAGCTGTCCTAACTGTGGGTTTAATTCCTCATTGAGTTCATGAAGCACACAGCCGGGGACACCATCCGGTCCCATGGATGTTGTGTTTTTTGCCTTAGTGAGGGCAGTTCTCACCTGGGCGTTGGAGATGTTTGGGGGGCTACAATCCTCTGGAATAGATATCTCTCCTTTTGGGGGGGAGGGGGGGGAGAAGTTTGCACTGAACCTGTCAGCCAGTATGTTAGCAATGTGTGTATTTGTCATTCCGACATATTCTTGACAAACTGATGGAAGCATCTATTTGATTTATATACATACATCAGTTTCAATGATCATTTTCTCATTCCTCTTTATTCTCTTCATATATATTTCCTGTAACTTTTTAAAATCATTTTGTTGGCATTATTTGGGAAGACAGATTTACAAAAGATTTAATACATTTTATTCTTTTTAAGCAGTTTCCTCAGTTCTGATGTCAGTCATGTATATCTGTTCTCTTCTTTCGACCCTGTTTCCACCAGCTGCAGAATATATTTTTCCTGTATAAAGGAAAGAATGGTCGCATATCAAACATCCTCGTGGGATACATATGCCATGTAAAAATTAATATGCATTAGAACATCAAAGCAAACCAAACAGGCAGTTTTATCAAGGGTTTAGAGTAGTAACATGAATAAAACAGTGCCTGAGCAAATGGACGCAAAGGGCGAAAGTCAACTGGGCCCACTTTCAAAGATTACCTTTTAATGAGATACTGCATAGTTCATTACTAGCAAATGAAAGTGATGAAGTTTTTAAAGCATCTCTCTGCACAGCTGGCCAAAATGTCAAGAAATATGCCAGTAGAAATGTAGTGATATGAAATTCAAAGTAAATCATTAAAAAAAAAAACAAAAGTTATGGGAAGGGCTGAAAGAGAAGATGCAAAAAAAAATGTGTAGGAAACAGAGGATGTTGATACTGGATGACCTAAAGGTAAGCAGGTAGTGTCTGAAAGCAGCAAGAAGGGTTGAAATCACTGAAATGTATAGGAAGAGGCATCATCTGCAAGGAAGCTAGAAGTTATTGCTGTATACAGAGAGCTAGTACGCCCTCATCTGGTGTACTGTGTACAATACAGTTCAGATGTTGTATTTAATGACAAGGGGGACTTACGGTTGAGCATAAGTAGGGATTGCTGATTGAGGCTAGTAGCTCTGTGAGCACTTAGAATAAGAAGCTTGCAATTCAGCAAGAGTTATTTGTAGTCAGCAGTACAGTAAGCTATGAGTAGTGATGGAAAAGAAATGTGAGAAGGAGCGGTGAGCCTCAGGTCTGACTGCCCTATGGCTCACTGCTATACTCTTCAGTTTCCAGTGGAATGTTTAAGTTTGATGCTCACAGTGCTTAGAACAATGCTGTTTCTGTTGTTGTGACTTCAGTATTTTCTGTTTTATTACTGACATAGTTTCCTAATGATAAACATAGACTCATTACTTATACTAAGACAGAAGATATTGAAAATCCACTGGCCAACAAGTTTAGCTCCAGTTCTACCCTCATTTCCCTCCCAGACACCCCACATAAAATATCCTGGACTACAACTACCCCAGCTATTACTAGGGAACTGGTCTTCAAGCCACTTTCCAAGGCCAAAAACACTGCATTGATGGGCCACAATAGTATCCCACAAGGCCTCTTTAACAGCATAAAACAAAACTTCAAAAGAGACCACAACTCTCTCTGTTCTGAGTCGGGCAGAATTTTTTTTCCTGCCCTCCCACCCATTTAAGTTGTCTTGTTAAATACGACTGTCTTTCTAGTTGCCCGCCTCTTATGTTAATCTGACCATATATCTCATTTCTCTCTACTTTCACTGGCTTATGTGAGTAATCACAAAATCATCACTTTTGAAATCCCACCCCTTCAATTATTTAAATTTATTGGCCATCCTACAGTATTTCATAGTACCAAAATACAAAAGTGACCACCCCTTTCAGTCCATCTTGCTGTTTTAAAAATAGTAACTCTCCACTAAACCTTAACTTTTTAAACAGGTAAAACTCAAGTTACCTACTTTCACATCTAATTTCTCTAGTGCACACTGCAGAGTGCATTCTTTTCAATCTTACCTTTAAGCATCCCTGTGACTAGCAGTTTCTCTAATACCTGCTGGAAAGCACTAGGAAGCCTTAAACTCATACAAACACTGAACTCGCCTTGTTAACAAGGAGACATTAATAGTAGGCACTAAACAGCCTATAATTGCAAAGTACCTTGCTAAGGAAACAGCTCCTATACTTTACAAAGAAAAAAAAAAGCCCCTAACCAGGCATGTCCAAGGGTCAGCTTCCGGTGATTTCTCCTGTCCACCTGGTGAATCTGGGCATACTGGGGCAATGCAGCAATTGCCTCATGTACACAGACAACCCTCTCCTCCTACCACCCAGCACTACAACCTGTGAGAGATGCACTTACATAACCAAAATGGAAGCAAAGCTCTCTCCACCCAAGATTGTGCTAAACAGTCAAGAGGAGAAGGTTAACACCCACACTACACCTCAAGCAACATATAGCCCTTCTAAACCCGCACCATCAACACCCACATATAGCAACACTAAATTCACATATGCAGAGGCCCTTAACTGTAACCTGCCCAAGCAACAAAGACCTCTGAAGCTGAAACGCAAACACCAATCACAACCAATGTGTCACATAGTTCACAACACCAGTGTGCCACCCAGCAACAGCCCCTAAGGCAAGACAATGTACCTAACACTTTAGTCATAGGTGACTCTATAGTCCGGCACACTGATGTCCCTCTCACCAGGTTGAATAAAGAAAAAATTACAGTCAGCTGCCTGTCGGGTGCCAGGATCCGCCACATAACGCATGCACTCAAGTCACTCCACAACAAGTACAAATATGACTCTGTCATTGTCCATGTTGGAGTGAATGACTTGAGACGTACCTCCCTGGAATACATGAAAAGAGACATGGAAGAGCTCTCAGATCATGTGGCCCAGGCAGGTATGACCCTAGCCCTGAGTAGCATCCTGCCTTCGCCCAGAATGATACCACAATATAAGGATAAAATGATTGACTTCAACAATTGGCTAAGCTTATGATGTCATTCAAAGTGGATCCAGTATCTGTCTGCCTGGGATGACATGATTGACAGACCATGATGCTTTGCCAGAGATGGTCTGCACCTGTCACCCCTGGGATTCAGGTTACTGGCTAAGGCTCTTGCCACCCCTATAGTGCCTTTTTTAGGCAAACTTCAAAGGACAAAACCACCACCATAACAGGTACAAGCATGCAAAATCTGAAGGTAATGCTACTCAATGCTAGAAGTCTAAACCTCAAAATGCACTCTCTCGAGGCACTCCTAAAAATGGAGAACATCGATATCTGTGCAGTAACTGAGACCTGGTTTATGGCTCTAGTGAGCACCCCTGCAATACCAGGCTACAACTCTTACCACACTTTTTGGCCACCAAACCAGGACCGAAACACTAAAGGTGGAGGAGTGTCAATATTCACCAAGGATATTCACACCACCAGGCTAGTTGGCCAACACAATGTGTCTGAAATTCTCCAAGTGCAACTAACACTAGGTAAGACTGCAATCCAAATTGTAGCTTGCTACAGATCCCCCACCATACCCCAAGATTCTCACTACACCTTTCTAAACATACTGGAAAATATTAAGATAGAACCAAACACCCTAATACTGGGTGATTTTAACTACCCTGCCATTAACTGGGATAACTACTCATGTCCCAACACCTTTGCGCAACGGTTCTTGGAATTCATAAATTCCAACACCCTGGATCAACTAATCAATAGTCCCACCAGGGGCTCTAATATCCTAGACCTGGTCATTACCAACATGGGAAATCAATGTTCCATACCTATGGTCACCCCCTCGTTAGTCAGGTCTGACCATAAGCTAATCACCCTTAACATCCACATCCCACCCCCACCCCCAGTAAAGAAACCACCATAAAAAACTTCTCCAAAGCCAACTTCATGCTACTCAAGTCAGAAGTGACAAACTTCATGACACCTATGCAGACTGGAACTGAAAGTTCAACTGCTGAACCCTACACTATGGCACTGTACGAGCACATCCACTCATGCATGAATCGTGCCATCCCAAATAGAACCAAAATGCTCTCATCCAAAAAAGGAAGCCAATCTGGTGGTCCCCTGCCATAAACAAACTTTACAACAAAAGGAAGAAACTTTTGCAGAAAAGAGGAAAATCCCAGGATGCAAAAAACTCCCTTACTAGCCTCAGTAAGAAACTGAGATGCCTCATAAAATCCTCCAAAGCTAGTTACAAAAATAAAATTGCCAAAGATTCCAAAGACAACCACAAAGCATTCTATAATTATGTCAAGAATCTAAATGGCAATGCTCAGATCTGCTCTGAGCTAAAACAGAATGGCATTAAATATACTGATCCGAAGGATATTGCCAATATCCTGGCAGATCGATTCAGTGCCAACTTCACCCCACTCTCACCCCCTAAATGGCCCATCTCAATACCGGAAGATTGCCAAATTCCAGTAATAACGGCCACACAGGTACAAAATGCACTCTCTAAAGCCAAGAATACAGCATCCATGGGACCAGATGACATCCCGGGCTGTGTACTACATGAACTACAATATGAACTGGCACCTCACCTAAGTGTCATGTTTAATCATAGCCTCACCTCAGGTTTCGTGCCCACTGAGTGGTGCAGAGCTACAGTTATCCCAATCCACAAGGGGCGATCCACCTTGGATCCCGGAAACTACTGTCCCATCAGTCTGACAAGCCTTATCTGCAAGGCCATGGAGCGTATTATCATGGAACTTATAAACAAAGACATTGGCAACCTTCAAACACTGGACCCCACCCAGTTTGGGTTTGTGAAGGGCTGATCTTGTCTCCTGAACCTGATTGACTTCTTTGAATCAGTCTCCAGAGCCATGGACAAGGGTAAGGTGGTCCACACAGCCTATCTAGACCTTGCCAAGGCCTTTGACACCATTCCCCACTCTGGAATCATAGATAAACTTACTAAGTTGGGCATTAATCCCTATGTCACCCAATGGGTTGCTAAATGGCTTACTGATAGAACCCACACTGTAAAAGTAGCCGACTCCAAATCCAGCTCCAGACAAGTGACAAGTGGAGTACCTCAGGGTTCAGTCCTGGGGCCGCTCTTGTTTGGCATCTACTTCTCTGAAGTACAGGTCAACACTAAGGGACTCTGGCTAACAAAGTTTGCAGATGACTGCAAACTGGGAGCCATTATTGAATCCCCAAATGATGTGGATACTCTACAAAAGGGCCTTACAGAAACAGATGCTTGGTGCCAGAGCCATGGGCTCAAGCTCAATGCCAAGAAATGTATTGTTATCCCTTTGGGAAAAACATGTATCCATGAATTACCATATAGGTGGCAGTACACTAAACACAGAAAGTGTGATAAGAGACTTAGGGACACAGGTGGACAGTGGTCTCACCTTTGATAACCACATCGCCACAACAGTCAGGAAATCCTTCTATGTGGCACACCTCATCACGAAGGGCTTTTCATCCGGAAAAAAGGAGGTCATTGTCCCACTGTACTCATCCCTCATTAGACCCATTATAGAATACAACGCCCCATTTGGTATGTACCTCTCAAGACATCTGCAACAACTGGAAAGGCCTCAGAAATACCTCACTAAAAGAATCACAGGCCTAAAGCAGATGCCCTACGCTGACCACCTTAAAAAACTCCAGCTATACTCTGTCGCATATCGTCTACTCAGAGGTGATCTCTGCTTAATATACAAGGCCATGTCAAACCCAGAGCTGTTGGACATGCTACACTTAAAGAAATCCCAGTCCCTCAGAGCTACACGCTCCAGGGATCTAAACCTTGTCATCACAATAAACAAAACATGTTGGAGGGATAGGTTCCTGACCCAGAGACTCCCCAGACTCTGGAATATATTGCCCATACATGTCAAGCAGAGTGCCTCTTTGGACCTCTTCAAGAGGAACCTTGACAATTGGATGGGAGAAAGGAAATTCACCCCAGGGATCACGTCAGTCGCCCTGCTAGACAGGGGTCCAGGAAAGTAAATAATGTGGGAAGAAATAGCCAGGGAATTGTTATGGCTAGGCTTGTATAGGCCCTAGGGCTGATAGCCTAGTACCAACCTATGAACCTATGAACCTATGACCTTTCAGGACCACTAGAATCACTATTTAACCATAGCATTTAGATAGGTTTTGTGCCAAGTGAATGGAGGACTGCAGCCATTACCTGTCTGTACAAGGGTGGGTCATATACAGATCCAGTTAACTATAGACCCATTAGTCTGAGTAGCCTGATATGCAAAGCCATGGAAACAATTATCACGAAAATGATAAACAGTAACATAGGCAACCTTCAGACACTAGATCCAACCCACTTTGGTTTTGCCAAGGACAGGTCATGTCTACTCAAACTAGTGGATGTCTTTGAGGACACCAGTACAATTGACAAGGGTAACATGGTGCACACTGCCCACCTTGATCTGGTCAAAGCATTTGACACAGTACCCCACTTCAGCATTGTAGACAAACTTATGAAATTATTTATAAACCCCTATGTCACCCACTGGAAAGCCAGTTGACTCACAGATAGGATCCATGAAGTTACGATAGGGAGGTCTGCCTCCACAAAGTGGGCAATCACTTTTGGAGTCCTTCAAGTTGGTCCTGGGACTGCTCCTTTTTGGCATCTACTTCTTTGAAATCAAGGACAATGTCAAGGACCTTTGGCTGACCAGGTTTAAAGATGATTGTAAACTAGGCATAGTTATAGAATCTTCCAATGACATAAATACCCAGCAAGATGGCATGACACAGGCAAATAACTGGTGCCAGAGCCATGTTCTAAAACTCAATGCCAAAAATGCATAATAGTATTCTTTGGGAAGATGGCTACCTCTAGAAACTACCACATTGATATTACACCCCTAAGAGTAGACCCAGTGGTCAGGGATTTGAGAACACATGTAGACAGCTGGCCATTGACCTTCATGCATCTATGGTAGCAAGGAAACCATTCTATACTGTGCAATTTATAAGCAAGAATATGGCATCTTGTAAAAGGATGGCTTTGTTCCACTGTACTTCACCCTTATCAGACCAATCATTGAATGCAATATCTTCTTTTGTATTTACATTACCAGGCATACACAACAAATGGAATGTCTACAGAAGTTCCTCACAAAAAGAATATATGGCCTAAATAATATATTCTACATGGACTGCCTCAAAGCCCGATCCCTGAACTCAGTATTGTAGAGATTGCCAAGAGGTGATCTGTGTCTGCCTATAAAGCATCCTCTGATTCCACTCTGATGGACTTGTTGCACATTGGAAAACCAAATGACATCAGAATTACCCAATTTATGAACCTAAAACTCATCCATGGCATAAATAGGACATTTATTTAATATTTGTTAACTGAGAAAGCGAGGCCCAGGGAGAAACACTCCAGATGCATGTCTTTGTAACGTGGGAGGAAACTGGAGAACTCGGAGGAAATCCACATGAACACAGGGAGGAGATGCAGACTCCACACAGAATGCACCCCAGCTGAAAATTGAACCGGAGAACCTCTTGTTGGGAGGCAACAATGCTACCACTGTACCACTGCACCATCCGTTGGAGGGACACGTTTGTGTCTCAGAGACTACCTCATCTCTGGAACAGGCTTCCCATCTGTGTAAAGCAGAGTTCTTCCCTTACCCAATTCAAGCATAACTTGAACTAGTGACTGGGGAATTGGAAAGTTACCCTACTCTGGCACCCATGTCACTAGTAGACAGAGGCAGCCTATAAATGCTTGACCACCCTATCCTCAAGCTTACATGTATTCCTTAAAGTAACCCTGTTGTATCACTGCTTGCCAGATACATGTGGGAGGTATGTCCAGGCTTAAAAAGGCTTTCTTGGGTCATGAGCCTGGTAATCATCTATGAGCTTATGAACCTAGCTATACACTGAGCTCTTCTACTGGCCATGCTTGAGGCTTGAAATCAAATTAGCAGAATTAACAACACACCAAACTTGGCATGTGTGTGATAAGCTTGCAACTATTTGATAAGTTTATGAATAATATTTCTCTGAATCTTTCAAAAAAACCTGAAATATATCTTATTTTTGTAAAGGGCAATCCCTTTCATACTCCCAATGTGGGGAGACCCCAACAACCCAAATAATATATACCAACTTCATAATCACACAACAGTGGAATAACATGCAGTCTCAAGGTTTGTTAAAAGCCATTTTCAGTAACTCTGCTTTGCAGTATCTGGCCTCCCAGAAAGAGCTCAAAAACAGCTCTCACAACCCTGCAATGGGAATTTCATGAACCACTTAATTACTTATTCATGAGGGCTCCATTTGGAGTCCTCTTTATGAATCCTGATTTAGGGGACATCAGAGGACATGAAGATTGGTGCAGACTGACACTGGGGTACTTGGAATTTCTTCTGATTCCCATTCCATCTTCCTTAAGGACATAAAAAAGCTGAGGCAGTTTAGAGGTGGGCAGTTGATAAAGTGTGACATTAGCAATGAAAAGAAAGATTAAAATTTTAATATACAAACCAGTGGGGAAAAGAAGTTTTAGGTATTTCAAGCAAATCTACAGAGTTAATGAAAACAGCATGTTTAATGAAGGAACAGCATAAAAACAAGACTACATATTTGAATTCAGAAAGCTGGATTCAAGAGCAGTTTTAGGGAAAACTGTTTCATGGATATGGTAACAGATATGTGAAAACCCCTTATGGAGAGGACATGCATTCAAAATAGGAAAAAAATCAAGACCAATGTGTAATTCAGACATTGTTTCTTGTGTCAAATATGGAAGGAATGGTGGCTGAGTAGGATATGTAACTTATTCATTAAATAGTGGAAAAAAAAATAGACTGGCTTTTTTATCATCAAAGTATAATAATCTGAGTTTCTAACAGTATTCTGTTTGAGTAGTACATTATTACAGAAAAACATTTTAACACAAAGTACTTTAGCTACCAACATTATGTGAGTGTTCGTAATACTAGTAATTATTGAGCTACATTCACACCACTACAGCATGCTTTTGCGAAAGTAATAAACATCTAAGACCGCAATTATTTTCAAAATTATTCCCCAGATGTCTGTTTAATGGAGTTACTGAATACTCTGTACTGACCATTAATATAGACAGCAAGCTATAATTTCTAAAGCCAATGTCCAGTAACATCAAATCACTTCTAATGTTATCAGAACAGAAAATTGAGCACATTAAAGTCTGTCTAAATAACACCAGAAGTCCTTCAAGGCATTAGAACTGTACATTTATGAACAGTACTCCTTGTACCTGAAATATCACAGTTTTTAGTATACCAAACTAAGGAACTGAATGTTACAATGAAAGTATTTGCTTTGGATAGTCATTTCTTCTAGGCTATTTCATTATTTCTGCCCAGCTACAGTTTGGCAGTTAAGTTACTGATTTTATTTGAGAGCCCTGACTACTGATAGTAAGCAATAAGCTTGGATCCCATGAAACATTCCAGAATAAATTATATGATTTTAATACACTTTGTAAATCAAGTGTTATTGTATTTACACATGTATTATCTGCACTGTTTTGCGAGCCTGCTATTGATCAGTTGCCTTTGTGATCAGATAATACTCATATGGTGAATCACTGTGTCTTTTACCAGAAGATTGCATATATCAGTCTCATTAAACCAAAATATATTTGGCTCAGTGGTGCAGCGATAGCATTGTCACCTCACAGCAAGAGGCTATATGGTTCATTTCTCGGCTGGAGTGCTTTCTGTGTAGAGTCTGCATGTCCTTCCTGTGTTTGTGTGGGTTTCCTCTGGGTGCTCCGATTTCCTCCCACATTACAAAGACAATTGCTTGTTTTATCTAGAGTGTTTCTCCCCGGGCCTCTGCTGAAAATTGGCTTTGTTCCAAGTTGGACTTTCCCAGTTAACAAATGTTAAATAAAATAAAATAGTTAAAATACTTGTTAATCTGTAGGTCATTGTTCTTAATATAGAGCAGTGGGCTACATGTTACATATTTTAGGGCAGTTTGTCTTTGAGTTTCATGTACTGTTTTTTATTCAGTGTAGTAAGCACTTTGCTTACAACCCTCCAAAAAAATGATATTAAGAACTCTTACATATTACATTGGTTCCTTATACTTTTTGCCTTCTTGTTTGGCCTTGTCTTGCTTCAGAATGAGTCTACAAGTGTATAATTACTGGCGGGCAAAATACGAACATCCAGACAAATGCTCATGTGGTGTGAATGACCAGAACTAAAAATAAACACTTCGATGCAGCATGAAGATATTTAACAAAATCCACTGAAAACTAAAATTCTTACCAAACAATTTAGTAGAACTGGTTAAGTACTTTTGTCCTCAGTGTAGGACTTCGTCAGAATCATTGAAAACATAAAAGTGCTAGTATAAAAACCAAATGGAAGTCATGTGCAAAAGTCAAAGCTGACAAAATAACATTTGTGTTTTTGGTTTAAAAATACATGGTTAAAACATACATTAGTATAAAATGCTTGATAAAAGTCTAGATTGTACACAAAATAATAAACATTAAAGTGCTGGTATGAATACCAAAAGGAATTCATGTGCAAAGATCAAAGCTGACAAAATAAAATTGTTGTTTCTTGTTTCAAAACACATAGTTAAAACATATAGTAATATGAAATGCTTGCACTGTTTTGGCAATTAAAACTAAATGCATCCTGCTACCCTGGTCTTAATGATAACATTTCTATTTTACTGGTTCTCAGACTAAGGGCAGCAAAACTAGTTACATTTTTTTTATGTGTGCAATCTAGGATTTATAAATAATTAGCAAGCATTTTATATTAATACGTGTTTTAACCACACCATTTACTAAATCCATAGGCTACAGAATTCAGTTGACTATATGATTGTTGTCCTGCAATGGTGATCACATTTCTTATGGTGAACTTTGACCCTTATGTTGACTGAGTGTTTATAGCCCCCCAGTACACATATAATATGTTTAATAATGCCAAGACTGTAGAATATGATTTAAGTAGTGAAAAACCATTTTGGTTGACTATACATGATTCGGTGTGATGCTTCTTAAATGTTTCATCTAACATTCCAGTGCAGATGTTTAAGATGACTTGCTAATGAGCTCTGTGCTTGGTTTGAGTCTCACTCTTCATAGGAATATCATGTATTTTGAGAAGCAGATTCACCTTGACCACACATCCAGGTTCATAGGTTCTTATGGTACTTATCGCAACCACATTTTCAAGCGAAGGGTGGTTGGTTTCCCTTGTGTCAACTGGGACCGATTAAGTACGAGAAAACCTCAGACGCATGTTTTCTTTAATGTGTTCTTGTTTTTAGGAAGGTTTCTTACTTCAGATGAAAAAAATTAAGGTTTGAAATAATAGGTTTCCCCATTTACTGTCAGTGTCTCAATATGTCAGTTAAGCAAGTTCCCCCATTCCACACTTAAAAACACGTTCCGCGTTCCTTTTTCTCAGCCTTTGCCCTGACAACAGAAAGCATCGGGAAGCAAAAAGCCAAAGCAGTATACCCTGTCTGACTCCTTACAAAGTGATTGGGAAGGGTAGTAGACTATTAAACACTATCTTGGTGGATTTTTTATTTATTTTTTTGGTTTGTAAAACGAGTATGGTTTTTCAAACGTTGCTTGCAATTTTTGGCTAGCTAATCCGTTGGAGGATTAGACGTCTGATAGGAAGCAAAGACAATCAAGGGGATTTTCGAGTAGAAAACGGCGGCAGTACTGCAAAATCATTTAAACATCTGATTAACTTCTTTAATATAATTGAGCCATAAAGTGAGACTAGCATTGGGGCGATGAAAGGAAGTTAGCAGATGTTTTGAGACTAGAATGTGCAGAAAAAGAAGAGGTAACATTTTCTAAATCAACATGAAATGAATGCTTGAAAAGAATAGCAAGGCGGAAAGCACTCCCAATAACCTGAGCCCCACATACAAAGTGGCTACATAGATGGTTTAGAACACTAATGCAGATTTTGCAGGAACAGCAGGTGGGAGAAGGAGAGGAATACTGGAGATATGGATGGAAGTGCAGAAGTAGGTAATCTTCATATGTTTTGGGAAAGCAAACCAGTTAAGCAGATTTTGATGGCTTGTAAAGAGGAGTTGAGAAGGGTATTTTGTAAACAAGTACCTAGTATGTGGTAATTTTGCCTGTTAGGGATGGAAGTAAGAACATGGAAAGAATCAGAATATTCAAATACTGTTTTTAGATGGATGAGTGAGGAGCTTAACAGCAAAAATATGTAAGGGTGATTTTGAATGGAAGAGGGGAAAATACGAGCAAATAATAAAAAGTCCACAAGTGAACCATATGCATCAGAATAAAGGGCATGAAAAGAGAGAGTTAAAAGAGAGTGTAAGGCTACAGTATAATACTTCTCTATCATTTGATCTCCTTTTCCACACTCTTTGTTATCTCTCTTCAAATCTAGTAAACAACTTCTCATATGTAAGAGTGCAATAATGGAGTCTGGATCACTGTAGGGTTAACTGGAATGTGTTGCTACTGATAGTAACTCCTGAAGGAGAAAAGAGGAGGGCGGAGTGGGATTGTTTGAATTTGGAATGATAACAAAATATAGGTCCACGTAAGTGTTGTCAGTGGTAAACCCTTTATACACGGCCTCAGTAGCCCTATTGAAGAACTGAACTAGGTTCAACAGGCAGGATTTCCCTTTCACAAAGCCAAGCTGGTGTGCATCCAGGGATATAAGTCACCTAAATTATTATTTAGTAGTACAGATGCTAGTGACTCCAATTAGCCTACAATTTTCAGGGTTAATGCACAAACCTCCTTTATGCAAGGACAGTGCAACTGCTATTCTCCATTCTTCATAGATGTATTCAGTGGAAAGACACAGGTTGAAGCTTTGAATGAGAAGTTTTTCTAGGTGGCACTTAGCTTTTGTCAGAAGATATCCAGTGATATTATCAGGATCTACTAAACTGGTATTTTTTAACTTTAGAAAATATCAAAGGAATTCAGCTGAGAGTTATTTCAGGAGGGGAGTTATGAGGGGAGATGGGGAACTGAGGTGAAAGTGGGTTAAGTGAAGCTGCAAGAGAATTTGTCCACAAGAATGGTAACAAGGTCTTTGGTGTCAGAAAAGTAAATGCCACTACAGGTAAGTTTATTGTGAAATTGTTGATCACTTCTAAGCTTGCTAGTATAACTGGAGAAAATCTTATATTTTTCTTTTGAACTGGTTACAACCCTAAGCTCATAGTCAGTCCTACATTTCCAAATGGTAAACTTGAGGGACACATTTACCAGTTTTAAATCCCTTTTATAATTCTAAAGTGGAGATGTTTTATAAACAACCAAGAGTTTTTTTTTTTCATTTTGCTTTAGGATTTGTTGATGGTACAGTTCCACACTATAGGCTGCCATTGTGAATGTATCAAATGGGTATGGATGTTACATCTATCTAAGATGGAGTGTAATTCAAAGAAGTACACAGCATCTTCAGGTACAACGTTTATTAGGGTTAGAGATAATCCTTGAAAGTAGAAGAGTCATCATGGGTCATAAAGCAAGTTTTCAAGAAGACCACAGCAAGATGGACAGGTTTGTCCAGGTAGGGAGTCATAAGAGAGTTGTATAACTGGAGGATATACTAGTAAGGACAGGATCTAGAAGACTGAGACCTTTAATACACAAGAGAATAATTCACTCAAATGCCCTAATATTTAGGAATCCCAGAAATCTCTGGACATACTTGTTATGGTAGTAATCATTTTCCATTTTATGTGCAGACTACTGATGTCATCCATAAGGAACGTATTTGGTTCAGTGGTTAACTTTTTAACTGGTTATGATATTCTACATTCAGTGAAGGGGCCAGTTATGGAGTTCTATAACTGGCCGTAATTACAGAATAAGAACTTGCTCTTAGTGGGCTAATCAGTTTAACACAATAATACAATAAACAGATTAATTAAAAAAACAATGTGCTTACATATATATTTTATTTTGCTGGGTTCCTTCCATTATAATACTTGGTTATTATGCCATGTCAGCTGTTTTGAGGTACTGTTTACAATGCTTACCCTGTGAATTTCGATAAACCGAAGGAGATACATTAGCATTTTCAGAGAAGGAAAACGGGGTAGTATTGAAAATTTTTACATGTCCATGTTACTTAACCTTAATATTGAAAATCTGCCTTTTTTCAGTGGGACACTCACTACTAGATAAAAGCTGTTCTTAATTCCATCCCCTTTTCTGCTACATTTAGGTTGCATTGCTGTCAATTTTTTTTAATTGTACTATTCTGGGATGTGTTTTTATGACTTCTCTCACTTTTTGTTCACATTAATATTGTTCACTACATGGCCCTGAACTTCACACCAGAGTCAGAATATTCTTTTTTATGGTGTTGAAATATCTATATTGCATCCATTCTTGACTATAGTTACAGGATGTTCTCTCCTGACTGAAGTCCATTTTGGTATGGACTGCAACATATGTTTGTTTTTTCCTTTGTTGCTTTATCCTGATGGTTATTTCATATTTTATCAATCTTTCTTTCTTTCTTCTTGTATTCTTCCTTTCATTATTCTTCTTTGTCTCCATCTCATCTTTGGTAACATAACACCTCAATTTCTTATTTTGCAGTCATCCACACAAAATCACTGTTCTAATAAATTACGTCTTCTGCCTCCTCTCAGCTGTTAAGACTTATGCTTTCCTTTCCGTTCCTGCATATCATTTTCCAGTTTCTTGCCATTTTAGTAACCGATGTTATGGACTTATGTCTCACCACGTGCATTTAACTTTGTCTTCCTATTTTATATTCTCTCTGTTAATGGATCATTCTAGCCTAGTTTATTTATTTATTTTGATTACTGTGAAAGTCTGACTGGGCAATAAAACCCCTTTTCAGCAGAGGCCTGGGTGAAAATTCCAACTGATATTAAATATACACACATATAAGATACCTACAGTATACAAAGGTAGCAAATATCACTGCAAAGACAAAAGGAGTGAAGTCTTTGAATACTGTAATATTTTCTTTATTTATTTACTTATTGCATTTGAATACTGGTAAAGTTCATCTGGGCAATAACATTTTTTTCCAGCATTGGACTGGGGAGAAATGTTTGCACACAAGCATCTTTTATTCACAAGCCCTTCCCTATCTCGACCTTCTCAGGCTCCTAACTATTTATCCTAGTGCTTTCCCCCCAGTTCATATTACTCCATTTACCATTTGTGTAATCACAATGAGCCAAGTACATATATGTTTGCTGGATATACATGGTGCATATCCACACAAGTGTACTCTATAAAAGAACACTAACTTGAGAACAGGAAATGCGACTTTTAGGCTATGAAAGGTGTTGTCCTGCCTTGTACCACATCAGTATAATTGTTCCAGTAAAGATTTTAAAGAATTGTTAGTCATAAACATCAAATTACAGGATTGTCAAATATATGCCATCTAGTGGCCTCATTCTATCCCATAGGCAGAGTCACTTAATTTCTCTATTAGAATCATGCTCTAATACATACCCGATTGTTGCCAAATACTGTGATTAGATGATATAAATTGTTTTCTTTTGTTTTTATGATTTTTTTCATTGTATTTCTGTTTTATTCTTGTTTCTGCATACTGTGCTTCTGTATTGTTGTTAGTGTACATACTGTACCATGATGTAAGCTGAAAATGTGCCTCTGGGTGTAGTCTAGTTGCCTTAAATATTTATTTATTTAACATTTGTTTACTAGGAAAGTCTGACTTGGAATAAAGCCAATTTTCAGCAGAGGCCTGGGGAGAAACAATCCAGATGCATGTCTTTGTATCATGGGGGAAACTGGAGTAGCCAGAGAAAACCCACATGAATGCAGGTAGGACATGCAGACTCTACACAGAAGGCACTCCAGCCAAGAATTGAACTGGAGAACCTCTTGCTGTGAGGCAACAATGTTACCACTACACCAATGTGCCATCCAAATAAAATGTAAAAGCAAACAAATGAAAAAAAAAATAGATAAGGGAAATACTGTTATGGAACAGACAGGCCACTGCTGCAACCCTCACCACACTTTCACAGACTGTTGGCAAATAAAATGGAATACAGATATGCATTGTCTGGTTGTGGGGCTGGGTGGATGGAGAAAAAGATTGGTCCTGCACTGTTGCCATTCTTCCACACCACGGAGGTTGGTGAACACTGCTAAGTACTCAACTGAGATACCCGTAGTGCAATAGAGAAGCTTGGGAAGGTTCAACTGACAGATGTCTAGGGAAAATTTGAGTTTCAAGGCATTTTCATCTATACAGGGCACCACTAACCCCTATTGCATGGTGCGCTGCAGCAAGCAAATGTGAGGCTTAAATGCAGGTGAAATGGAAACACTTTTAAGCTAATCTACCAATGGAAAAGCACACGGTAAACCTCCCTCCAGCAATCCCCAGCTCAGACAAGGTTGGATCCACACTCTTCTACCACTAGGGTGCAGGGGAAGCCTTCTTATGTAAGATGGCTGGTTTAGTGCTCAAGTATATCAATAACAGGCTAGATTCAACAGGTCCAACTCTAGTATGCTATCTTGGTATCAGAACAGTACAAATCAAATGCAGAGAAGTGCAAAACATACTTAGAGCCCTTTTGTGCATTTCCCAACTCAGACAGACTAGGTAAACACATACTGTAACTAGATAAATAATACCAGTCCTCCCAATGTAAAAGCACAGTAAGGGAGTGTCCGGAGTGAAATGCTACCATAAACAAACTTAAAAGATATGAAGTGCTGCAACAAACAAACTTAAGGATATGGACACAGCAGTGCACGTTAAACAGCTTATCAAAGTGTTATTATTGAATAAAATACTTTGCTTTGAATAAATGAGCCAATAGCCATTCAGCTGTACCGAATTTATAAAAGCACTAAAAAACAAGATAAGCTGAATAATAAGCCCTCTAACCAATAAAACTACAGCCAGAAATCTCAAGTGTTTTCCCAACCTAAACAGACCAGGCTTCCTCCTAGTGCACTAGATGGAAAATCCACTAACCTCTTTTGATGTAAAAACAAGTGTTTGCTAGAGTGTAAAAATACACTACTTAATCCAAAAGCTAGCTAGATAATGAAGTCAAGTCAAGTAGAACAGACAATGATAGGCAACATGCACTTTTTCAATATAAGCACAATGAAAGAAAAATAAATAATTCAGGATATAAGCAGCAATGTAGAAAATGAGGAGTTTATTAAGCTCAATTTACAGTAGGGGTGGGTAGCTTAAAAATCATCAGGTTTAAAAAGCAGATCAATAAAGAGGAGGGTTGGTGGGAAAACGTAGAAGGGATTCACCAGCAGTGCTTTAGTTTGTGCAGGTTAGAGATCTTTTCAGACAAAGACAAAAGCCCAGAATTTCACTGAGTATATAAGTATCACACAAGAGACAATTTAACCAATGAAAAAACATGTCAGATGTGCAGCCTAGATAATTTAGGTGTCTACCTCTCACATAGAACAAAAACACCAGGCCAAGCAGATTTCTTAAAATAGAAAACAAAATGGAACAGCTAACAGAAAGCAGCTCTATCAGTCACAGACAAACAATACAAGTTTACTTTCCTCACCCCACAGGGAATCACCAACAGTGTTTTAGTTTATTCTCCTTCTCCCACCATCTATATATATATTTGTCTCTCTCTCTCTCTATATATATATATATATATATATATCTATATGGAACTACTTCAAAATATCGAAAGCCCACAATATCAAAGACCAAATCTTTGAGACGAAAGCAACAAAACATCACTTCAGCGAATGACTAGATTGTCAAATCCATTCCCAGGGTAGTAACCACTCATACCACAACTAACAAAAATGAAACTGTACCATCCCCAACTCAGCCTGGTGGGAGGCAGTGGCTCCCATAACCCCCAACTAAGTATATCAACTCCGAAATCACACTACAGTTGGGAAAAGGGCAAAGTCCACCTTGTTGATAGGTTACATACTGTGGGAATGGATTTGGTAATGCAGTCGTTCACTGTAGTGAGGTTTCTATGCTTTCATCTCAATGATTTGTTCTTTGATATTGTGGGCTTTTGATGTTTTCAAGTAGACCCGTGTGTGTGTGTGTGTGTGTGTGTGTGTGTGTGTGTGTGTGTGTGTGTATATATATATATATGCATACACACACACACACACACACACACACACACACACACACACACACACACACACACACACCCTCGCTGACCCTCTTCAAGAGCAATGTTGATGAATGGATAGGAAACCACAAATTTGTCCCAGGGGTTCTACCTGTGTACCTCAATGACAGGAGTGACAGGTGCTAGTTCTTTTTTGGAGATAAACTTTTGGCTAAGCTTTTAAGTGCCCCAGGGCCATTAGCCTAGTAACCTCCTATGATCATATGATCCTATGATATATATATTTTACATAGTCTGCATGTCAAAGTAATGTTTTGTTATGTATTTGTCTATTTTGTTTGGGTTATTCTGTACCATGCTGTTTTATTCTTTGCTATTTAGGATACTGACTGTAAATTTCTTGAAGAATTTTATGAGCTCCATTGAATGTATCCTTTGACCTTTCTGTTCCAGTCTATATTTCTGTCTCTCTTTTTTTTTTCACGTAATATACAGTATATATGATTCATGCAATTTTATAATATCCATTACATTGCTATTAAAAGAGATTAGAGCTAATTGACTGGAACTTAAGAGGATATTTCAGCTGAATGTTTATATTTATTGTAGAGATATGGGTATTCTTTGTGAATCAACATTTTTATGATATATATTTTTGAGTTAATAACAGATTGATGATGATGATACTGCAACAATGCTCTTCTTTCAAATTCATATGATTTTAGGCAACATTGCCCTTAAGGGTGACACTTAGTACTTTTGCTCAATATCCTATTTGTATGCAGGAAACGCAAGTGTGGGCTGGTATGAAAGGTATGTTTCAATATTTCTCTGTTCTTGTTTCTTTAGCTGTGAAATGTGTTATATATTGTTTAAATATTTCATGGTTTCTTATTTCCTGATTTGAGAAATATATACAAAGCATATGTATCTTGCATTGATAATAATGCTTGAAGTTCCTCATGTACTGTTTTCATTACTTTGTTGTTTTGTTATAATTGTCCCTATTGTGATGGGGAAATCCCTAAAGCAGTAATAAAAATGATATAGAATTTATGTCATCAAATGTGAGTCTCATTTTAAAACTCTTTAAACCAATGAAAGTAATTCTGTCAAAAGTCAGTTAAATTTAATATGAACTATGTGTGTGTGTGTGTGTGTGTGTGTGTGTGTGTGTGTGTGTGTGTGTGTGTGTAGAGTAGGTGAAGAAAAAACAATAATGCTAAAAACAGAGGACATTAGGGGGTATTGCTTGTTCCTCGTTTCCCCAATGACTGATATGCAATGATGAAGAGAGGCACAGGACTGTCTAAATGTATATGTCAGAATTAATGCTCCAATCGTAATCATATCTGTTTGCAACAACTCCAAGGAAGACAAATCAAACATTTCTGGTGCAGCTTTGCACCATTGTAACTTGGATATAGCTCAAATGCTTTGTCTAATGTCTTTTAAGTGCATCCACTACACCATCCTGCATCTGTCAGTTCCCAGGCATTTAATGCCAGTGTCTGTAGATCAATACTCTGATTCTGTCTAATACCCACCTAAGTATCCATAACCTCCACCAGGACTCTAGTTGAATCCTCCCCTTTTTTCCTACTTAAGATATATGCAATGAAATCCTGTAGTCATAAGTAGCCTCAAAGAGAAAGTCAGCTTATCCTCCTTTCTTATGGGGCTGCATTGTTTCCTCTGCCTTGGAACCCATGTACATGTCTGTGTTTAGAAAAATGATAATATGTATCTGCATACATTTATTGTTTCTATTTTTATATTTTTTGTTATATTTGTAAGAGGGGTTTATGATAACATAGGGTTATATATATTTTTTTAAGAATGGCACCTATTATGATTAGCATGAAAGCAGAATCTGCAAAGAAGACTTTTTTCTCTTGTTATTGTGTTTCAACTAATTAAGCCGCGGTGGTGCAGTGGTAGCGTTATCACCTCACAACAAGAGGTTCTCCCGGTCGATTCTCGGCTGGAGCATCTTCTGTGTGGAGTCTGCATGTCCTCCCCATGGTCGAGTGGCGTTCACAAGACATGCGTGAATGGGCGTGCCTTTTGTTGAAGGTTGGGTGTCGGGCTGGCACCTCAGCACCGTAAAAATTGACTGCCAATCATTAGCGGACCGGAGTTCCGCTGTGGCGACCCCTAACCGGGAAAAAGCTGAAAGAAAAACAACAACAACAACATTGTGTTTCAACTAATTCACACTGATGGCATTAGTTTTAAGAAGGATTTGTTGATTTTGCCTAATATGAATGGTTTGTATAATACTTTTAAGAAGGGTGTGGTACACACATTCTTAGAAAAAACAGGGCTTGACTATAATTAAGCTACTGAAAACGTATCTTCCTTTGAGGGAACGGCAAAAGCCACTGCTTTTGTGGCTTTATGGTAAAGGCTTTATCTTTGCAACAAATAGTGCAGGACAGAAACAGCCTGGGTAAGTAAAAGTGATTTCTCTCTCTTCTCTGCAGTTGTCTTGGAAGATAATAAAAGGAGTCATTCACTGCCACTACAGGCCTGCCATCTAAAGTATCATATACAATAGTGAACCTGTGTGTCTCTAGAACCCTCTAAAGTAGAAGTTAGGGAAATGTTTACTACCCTTAATGTACTTTTGCAATGCATGGTCATCACTGGTATCAATCTTCATTTTATCTTCCTGATGTTAGACTCATACAGTCCTTCATCTTTCTGTAATTAGTTACATTACCAAAACCATGCTGTCATGGGTCTATATTATAACATGGAAGTCTTAAAACTTTGAATGTTATAATATCAAACTATTTTGATCGAAAGACCACATCGATCACTCAGAATAGCAAATTTTTTCACAGGGAAAAAATTTGCTGTTCCAACAAACATACATACAACACAAGCACACCAAAATAAATAATCCACACACATACACTTCACAAAACCCTGCACCAAACCATACATACACTACTAGCTATCCACTTACCTTCACCCAACCCTAATCCTAAGGTCCATAACTATGGCACACTCACCTTACCCACTCCCTAACCCTAAGGTCCCTAACTATCGCATACTCACCTTACCTGCTCCCTAACTCTAAAGTCCCTATCGCACACTCACCTTACCCGCTCCCTAACCCTAAGGTCCCTATCGCTCACTCACCTTTGTTCACACACTTACCTTAACCCGGTCCATAACCTTCGCTCCATAGTCGGGGAAATAGCGAAGCTGGAGAAACAGACCACCGAATACTTTCCCTAGGAAAGTATTCGATATTCTGCAGCTTTGCTATTTTCAGCGTTCGGTGCATGGGGTTTGGTATTATAACATTCGAAGTTTTAAGACTTCGATGTTATAATATAGATCTGCTGTCACTGTGGATGTAACGGGATTTAAAACATGAGTCACTGTATCTCAGATATGTACTCCTACAGTTGCACAATATTGCATGCAAAGAGGTCATATCCATACAGTAAAAAAAAATCCTGAATTTATCGATAGGGAGGATTTGGAAGCTTTGTCCTCATTTGAATTGACGATTCGGCTATCATACCATATTTCTATTGAAGTCAACTTTTCTTTTAAATGTTTCCACATTTTAATTTATTTCTCTCTTGAAAAACCTTATATGGACACTATTCAAAATGCCCTTCAAGAGTTGGGCCTTCAAAGTTTATTGAATAGGAATCACATGGGATTTTGAGCCAGTTACCAATATTAGCATTAGGAAGGCAGTCTAAGATCTTCTATGTAATAAGGGTAATGAGGGTAGGATCATACTAGACTTGTCCTTGGTGCATCTTATTTCATGTATAATAGAAACTTTTTAGAAAAATATGTATTTGAACATATATAAAGTGCTAGTTAAAAAGCAAATAGTGTATAATGCATTTTATTCTATTATTAATATGGAAATAAGAATGATTTTACATGTAATTGCTTGAAGCTTTGGAACTGCAGTGTATTTGAACTCTGACCCTGGCAGTAGCCAGCTCAGCAAGCTTATGTTTTTCACTAACGAATATCTGCTGGGTCAGGAAATTAAATGTATAAAGCATTGAAAATCTTCTTCTCCTTCCTTTGGGACAATTGGCCTTGTAAATGTTATCAAGATAAGACGCAGCTGTCTGGAGAATGTTGCAAGAAGAACAAAGAAGTGTATTACAAGACTGAACCAGCTATTGTATTCAAGCAGGCCTGAAACCTTGAAGGAGTAACATTTACAGAAAGACATTATAACTGACCAGGTGCTTTGCAAGGCTATATTATTCCCAAGGGAAAGCTTTTTTAAAATATGTAACATCAGCAATCTTTATGAATAGGATGTTGTGAACCGTAGTGATGTAGGTGCCCTGTGACTAACCACGTCAGAAAGGTGGGCACAAACTAGAAAGTAGAAACTATAAGAATTGTATACTTCCTGTATCATGTCAGACAAAATTCTGTACCTGTACGTTTTTTGCCTCCTGGTGTACACTAGTAAATTTTTGCATCTGAGCCTCCTGTGTTGTAATCTTTATTTTTATTTAACAGTTTGGTCCTCCTTGAACCGGAAACCCTCGGACAGCTACAGATCAGGGTGTACCGGTGGTCGAACACTGCGCAGGAGAAGCTACCGAAATGGTTCTTCTTGAAATATAAAAGACCTCCGACTGAATTGTCATTTTGAGAGGCTGGCCACTTTCTGATCTGCGGCCGAAGAGCGGTCTCGAACTGGTTGACTCAGGAGGCTCAGGTAGGAAGATATTTGCCTTTTTTCTGTTTTAGATCAGGGACTAGGTTGCAGTAAATATTATTGTCAGAAGATTTGTTATACAGATCAGGGACAAAAGGAAATTACTGTATATTTTGTCAGAGATCAGGGAAACAGAATAAGGTAGGCAGTCATTCTAGATAAACTGTGTAAGGAACTGAAATACCACGTGGTGAAAAGGGTTACGTAACATTTTCTTTTAATATGGGAAATCAGTGCACTAAAACATCGCGAGATCCGCCCCTAACTGAAGATGCAAAATATATGCAATTACAACGGGCTGATAATGTTAGGTATTATACAAAATGGGTTAATAAATACGGATTTGATGGTAAATTGGATAAAATTTCATTAGTTAAACTCTTAAAACAACTTAAATCTGATGCAGAAGGTCAGGCAAAAAAGCAACAACAATTAGGCATTCCTCAGGCACACAGGTGGATTGAGGAAGTAAACCGAAGGGAACAGAAAACTAAAAATGCTAAGACGTTATTTTTAGATAAAGAGGATAATAATATAGTAATAGCGACGGCTCCTCCTCCCCCGCCCCCTCTGATGCCTTTTTCAGGATATGAAGCAGGTGGACAAGCTAGTCCACCTCCACGTTATCCTGATGTCACAATGACACTAAAACCATTTGTTAGAGATCCTATTGAAACTAGGTCCCGGACACGTAAAACACTTGGGGACACAGACTCGTATCAAATAGGAAAAAACACACTAGAGGAAAATGAGGAAGAAATCTGTCCACTTATTGAGGTACCAAATCCTCAAGCAGGACAGGAAGGGCAGGACCCAACTCTTCTAGTGTACAGACCATGGACACCGGAAGATATTCGGAAAGCTACAGAGGGAATCCCCCATCCAAAAGTCAATTACATGAAGTTTTTACAAGATTTACAAGGTATGAGACTAAGTTACCACTTGAATAGGGAAGAAGTAGAAAAGGTAGTTAGACAAATTGTGGGTCCAGACTGGCACATGATTTGTGGCACCTGGAATCCTTGTAATGCAGAGCTTAAACCAGTCCCACATAGTGACGCAGAACTAGACAACAGAGTAAAAGGTCTTACAGACCGAATTTCCGAAAAATGGAAAGCTAGAGCAGATTGGACTTGCATTAACCAATGCATACAACAAGAGAATGAAACTGTAGATGGGTATTATGGTAGATTATTGGAATGTTTCAATAACCATAGTGGTATGGCTATTCCTGAAAATCAGACACATGATACCTCGTATGAACAGCAACTGAAAAATGCATTTTTAAAAGGTTGCATTGCACCTATCAGTAGCTTCATTACGAAGCATATGATAGATCATCGAACAAGTAGGCTACAAGCCTTACTTGAATATGCTAGACATGCCGAAAGACACTTTAATAGTAAAAAGAAAAAGAAGACACAAGTCTTCACTGCTGAAGATGGAGCTGAGGGTTTTGTAGTACAATCCGGTAAAAAGGGTAAGAAAAATGCCCAGGGAAACAGACAATCTGACAAACGGTCAGAAGATTTTGAAGAGAGAAAAAAGAAAGGTGAGTGCTTTAAGTGCGGAAAGAAAGGACATTTAGCGAGGGATTGCAGGCAGAATAAAAAGGTGACTACAGAAAGCAAGGATGATGAGGACTGACTATATGATAGTGATGAAAGTCAGAAATCATCAGAAAAGGCTAACAAACAAAGAACAAATGTAAACGTAGTAGAAGGAATAGAGGAAGTGCAAGTAGATATGGAGGATGAAGAAAGTGAAATTTTAGATTTGGCATTACTGAGCTTGGAGCTCTATCTGGCAGACACAAAACCAGAAGTCACACTTCTGGTGGAGGGGAGGGAAGTAAAATTCCTGTGTGACTCAGGAGCGTCACGGACTTTGATACACCCCTCCAAGTTACCAGAATATTCCAAATCACCTGATTATATATTAGTAAAAGCAGCAAACGGACAGCTATATAGGGAGCCACTCTCCCATGATATAGCAATAACTGACCCTGTTTCAGGTATGACTCAGAAAGGTAAAATCATAGTTTCTGCAAAATGTCCAGTAAACCTACTGGGAAGAGATCTTATGCAGATATTTGGCATAGCAGTAGTTCCCACCATGCAGGGTATGGAGGCACAAAGACAAATGGATACTTTCGTGGTGCGACCGGAGGGTGAGACTTTTTACTGGTATAGCCAGGACCTAGTTACGACTGGTCCAGGGGCAGTAACCGAGGAACTGATGAATGTAGCCATCAGTAAGGCCCCCCTCCCTTGACACTGACCGACAGCATTTGTTACACTGTACTCTATACTACTGTAGCATGCCAGGACCTGATAAAGAATATGAGCAAGAATTATTCAAAAATCCTGCTAACAGATTAGTATTACGAACCTTGTATTGGGATACTGAGGGAAACAGTGTGGTAAGCTGTTCATTACCTCAGGAATTCATAACACTGTACAAATCTAATCGACTACCGCATGTCAGCTTGACAAAAAACAAGAATATGAAATGGGCAGACTTAGGAGAAAAAGTAACAAGATGGGAAAAACAAACTGATTTAGAATTATCAGAGCAGGGAATACAAAAACAGAAATTGAATTGGCTAACACAGACACATCCAGCTGTACACTTACAAACTAGTGAAGACAGCTGATTAGCGTTCTTATTAGAAGAAGAAGAAAAAGCCTTGTGTGACATACCAAAGATTCTTTGGTCAACAGGCAAATCAGATGTAGGACTTATTCGAACAGCAGGACCAGTTACTATTACACCAAAATCAGCATTTAGACCACAAAAAAGGCAATACCCCTTGAGGAAAATGCAGAGGAAGGAATCACACCTATAATAGCAGCATTACTCAAGGAAGGAGTACTGGTAGAATCTCTTGATTCACCATGTAATACCCCTCTATTTCCTGTTAAAAAAGCAAACAGGGAATGGCGGATGGTACAGGATTTACAAGCTGTAAACAATGCAATAATACCTAGAGCACCTACGGTGCCAGACCCACACACCTTGTTGAACGATTTGAAGCCGCAACAAAAATATTTCACTGTAGTAGACATAAGCAATGCTTTATTTTCAATACCTATACATCCTGATAGCCAATATTGGTTTGCATTTACATTTCAGGGTAAAAGGTATACCTATACTTGGCTACCACAGGGATATTGTGAAAGTCCAACAATATTTGCACAAGAAATGGCTAGCGACCTGGCAGGGTTTACCCCACCAGGAGGTAGTCAGATTCTGCTTTATGTAGATGACATTTTGCTAGCAGCCCCCACCCAGCATCAATGCAGGGAGGATACTATAGCGTTATTGAAATTTTTAGCAGCACAAGGACATAAAGTAAACAAAAGTAAGTTACAACTTTGGAAAAAACAGGTTAGATACCTAGGATATGTAATATCCAATGAAGGTAGAATATTAGACGAAGACAGAAAAACAGCAATTTTACAAACACCTAAACCAGCAACCAAGAAGGAAATGATGTCCTTCTTGAGATCAACTAATTTTTGTCGAAGCTGGATATCAAACTATGCTTTAGAATCTGCTCCACTGGCTGATTTAATATATAAAACACCAATGGCAGCACAAGATTTATTACAATGGACACCCGAAGCAGAAACAGCTTTCTGCAGACTAAAACAATTGATAGCTTCTTCATTAGTTTTAGGACTTTCGAATTACCACAAACGATTCTTTCAGACCATAGATTGTAAACAGGGATATATGACGTCAGTTCTGACGCAACAGCATGGGGATAAGCAACACCCCATAGCTTACTATTCATCACAGTTAGACCCAGTGGCATGGTCGTTGCCTCACTGTGTGCAAGCAGTGGTCGCAGCTGCAATGGCAGTACAGGCTTCGGCCTCAGTGGTGTTATTCCACCCTCTCACATTGAGAGTGCCTCATGCAGTCGCGACAATTTTACTGCAAGAAAAAATAGCATATCTTTCTCCTGCTAGACATCTTTCATGTATGACCATACTGCTGAGCCAACCTCATATGGTAATTGAACGTTGTACAACATTAAACCCATCAACGTTACTTCCAACCCCTGTGGATGGCACGCCGCACAGCTGCCTGCAGGAAATTGAGCAAACAACTTTGCCCAGACAAGATCTCACTGATATGCCCTTGGATGATGCCGAGGTGACATTTTACGTGAATGGCTCGTGCAGAAGGGGTCCTACAGGGAAAAATCTAGTGGGGTATGCAGTAGTTACAGATACAGAGATCTTAGAAGCCCAACCTTTACAGCATAACCTATCTGCTCAAGCAGCGGAATTGATAGCTTTAACATGGGCTTGCACTCTAGTGAAAGATAAATGTGTGAACATATATACTGACAGTCAGTATGCTTTCTCTACAGTACATGTTTTTGCGCAACAATGGAAAAATAGGGGAATGATAACATCTAATGGTAAACCGATTAATCATGCGCAACTTATTTTGAACCTATTAGATTCTATTCAGTTACCTACTAAAGTAGCTATTTGTAAATGTTTAGCTCATACAAAACAACAGGATAGAACTTCAAAAGGAAATGCAAAAGCTGATGCAGCTGCAAAGCAAGCAGCCTCAGACTCAGAAACTTTACTTTTAACCGAGGAATTACAACCTTCTGAGATTTTAGATCTAGAAATGTTAAAAACAATGCAGACACTAACTACAAAAGCAGAGAAACAAAAATGGGAGAAACGAGGTGCAATCCTTGAAAATGGACTGTATGTCTCCAAAGAGAAAAAAACAATATTACCGTCTAATTTATTTAGATATGCAGCTTTGTTGAGCCATGGGCAGTGCCATGTCTCAACAGGGGGGGGTGGTACAGTTAGTAAATCGAATATTCCAAACATACGGATTCATAAATTATACAAAAAAATTTTGTGCAGCATGCCATACTTGTAACAAACATCATGCACAAGGGGCATTCAAACCCAAGCAAGGGAGTTTTCCTACACCACCATATCCATTCCACACTATTTGTATGGATTTCATAGAGTTGAATAAATGTGAAGGGAAAAAATACTGTTTAGTAACTATAGATATGTTTTCTAAATGGGTAGAAGCTTTTCCAACTAAAAATCCGGATGCAGCAACAGTGGCAAAAGCCCTAGTAAAAGAAATAATTCCTAGATTTGGCATACCGGAAAGGATTTATAGTGACAATGGGACACATTTTGTTAATCAGAC
Organism: Protopterus annectens; assembly: GCF_019279795.1. Lineage (NCBI taxonomy): Eukaryota > Metazoa > Chordata > Ceratodontiformes > Protopteridae > Protopterus > Protopterus annectens. Next base: position 209,683,517 of record NC_056735.1, read on the forward strand.
GATCCACCAGCTTGGGAGATTCTTTGGAATCTCCTTAAAGAATCATTGTGCTTACCACCCACAGTCTGCAGGACTGGTGGAAAGGTACAATGGAATTCTAAAAAGCCAATTGAGGAAGCTAGTGAGCGAGACACAGAAAAACTGGATTTGCTGTCTGCCTTTGGCACTGCTGAACATGAGAACAGTTCCAAATGTAAAGGGTTTGACTCCCTTTGAAATGATATTTGGAAGGGCATATTATGTGCCACAGTGGAAAGCTCTCATGCCTGCAGAACTAGAGGGTGACAGCTCATTAGCTAGCTACATGAGAAAACTGTTAACAAATAAAACTGAGTTGCAGTTGAACTCTTTTTCAGATAAAAGACAGACCAGACCATTGGAAGCAGTGCTGACTCCGGGGACCTGGGTGTGGCTGAAGGTTACGAAGAGGAAGAATTGGGCGAGTCCAAAGTGGGAAGGACCGTACCAGGTACTGTTAGCAATGCCTACTGCAGTCAAAGTTGCTGAGAGGATGTCCTGGGTCCATCTGATGCACTGTAAACCGGTAAAGAATTTTCAACTTGATAAACATTTTGTGACTGATACACAACAAAGGTAGGATGGCCAAGAGCAAAACGAGTAAAAATACAGATCAACCCCAAAGATGTTGTTTAATCATCTTGTTGACTATGCATTTATTGACTATGATTGTGATGACCTTCCTTTTGTTGTGGTTTTTCCTACATGTAACCACACAAGTGAAAGTGGAGAGGCGTGATGAACTGTCTATAGACTGGCATCCGAACTTTAACACATACCTAGCTATGAAGCATGTATATGTAGAGACTATGAACATTTCAAATTGCTGGGTTTGTACTGCTATACCAACAGCATATGGAGGACTGTTAATGTCCGCTGCTCCCTTGGGGATAAATGAGACTTGGGAGAATTTACTTTTTGATACAGGATCTGTAAGATCACAAGACAAAATTGCATTGTATTTGCCTATCACACAGAAGGGAATTGTATGTTTCTATAAGAATGATACACTTCAAGTGGGTTGGAGTAACTGTAATATAACCATATCTTATAAATGTTACATTAAAGTTAAAGATAGAGGCACTGTTTGTAATACAATTATGATTCATATTTGAGTTTAATGAAAACAACATTAAGTGAAGTGCAGAGAAATCCTGTTTTACATAAACAACTGTCTATTATAGACAAGAAAATGTTTCATGCAGAATTAACCCACATCAGTACTAAAGTAGAAAACTGTTATTTTGTTTGTGGGAAAAAGGCATACAAATGGCTACCTGAGAATTGGTCCGGCAGTTGTTTTTTGGGTTATCTGGTTCCGGCCATAAGACATACTGCAGAATTACCTCTGGGTAAGATATGAAATGTGAGAGATATAGCCCGGAAACCTGAAGGTCCAATCGGAAAACCTGTAAATCCAGTGGGACAAATCGAAGCTGGTTGGAAAGACCATCATTCCATAAAGAATAGAGAAAAATTGACTCATATGGACTTGAGTGACAGTGTAATATCCTGGGCTGGAATACTTCCAGCATATGGAGCAGTCAAATCGATCTGGGAGTTGAGAAAGCTGTCGAAACTTCTCGAAGTAATGAGTAATGCAACTTTTTCTGCTCTCGAACTAGTGACTGACGAACTGAATGCAATGAGAACTGTTGTGCTACAAAATCGAATGGCTCTTGACTTCACCCTAGCGCTTAGAGGTGGTACGTGTGCGCTTATCAAAGAAGAATGCTGTGCGTTTATACCAGACAATCGACATGAAATTAATGACCACCTAGAGGTAATACAGCAGGTATCGGCCATGACTGAACCAGGCCCAAACCCACTGACAAACTTTTTCCAGAATCTGTTTGGTGGGTAGGGTTCTATCCTAATGAACATCTTGATTGCTATTTGTGTGGGTCTGCTCCTATTAGGAGCATGTGTCTGTTGTGGGATTCCCTGCATGAAAAGATTAATCAAATATTTTATTGATATATCTGTAACTGAAACTTTGTACCAAGACATTGAGTTAGAAAAATTAATTTCAGATGAAATTCTTTCCGAAGTATAAACTAAATGACTTACCTAGTTGAAAGTCCTTAAAGGAGAAGGCTAGGAGACGAAATAACATTGTTTATATTTCAGAATAGAATAAAAAGTATTAAAAGGGAGGAAAATGTTATAAAAATATGTATTTGAACATATATAAAGTGCTAGTTAAAAAGCAAATAGTGTATAATGCATTTTATTCTATTATTAATATGGCAATACAAATGATTTTACATGTAATTGCTTGAAGTTTTGGAACTGCAGTGTATTTGAACTCTGACCCTGGCAGTAGCCAGCTCAGCAAGCTTATGTTTTTCACTAACGAATATCTGCTGGGTCAGGAAATTAAATGTATAAAGCAATGAAAATCTTCTTCTCTTTCCTTTGGGACAATTGGCCTTGTAAATGTTATCAAGATAAGACGCAGCTGTCGGGAGAATGTTGCAAGAAGAACAAAGAAGTGTATTACAAGACTGAACCAGCTATTGTATTCAAGCAGGCCTGAAACCTTGAAGGAGTAACATTTACAGAAAGACATTATAACTGACCAGGTGCTTTGCAAGTCTACATTATTCCCAAGGGAAAGCTTTTTTAAAATATGTAACATCAGCAATCTTTATGACTAGGATGTTGTGAACCGTAGTGATGTAGGTGCCCTGTGACTAACCACATCAGAAAGGTGGGCACAAACTAGAAAGTAGAAACTATAAGAATTGTATACTTCCTGTATCATGTCAGACAAAATTCTGTACTTGTACGTTTTTTGCCTCCTGGTGTACACTAGTAAATTTTTGCATCTGAGCCTCCTGTGTTGTAATCTTTATTTTTATTTAACAAAACTATAAGCCATAGTTTAGAGACAAAGTTTCTTCTATTTAAATAGAAGGATGCCACAGTCTCAGTTATCCTTAACACTGGCAAAAAATCCACTGGCATGTGAATCATATTAACCCATATCAGTGTTGAACATTATTTGTGAGCTCTTTGTGGCACTAATTGTCCAAAGGATTGCTTCTAGCTTCTGTGTTATAAGATGGAGATCAGTGTGAAGTTGTGGCAGGGTAGAATTCATAGGACAATGTCATACAGGCTATTATTGCAGTTCAGCAGGATAAAAAGTAACATTCATCTAGCTCTGTGTCAAGAATAAATGCACATGAATGAATAACAGACATCTGGTAAAATTAGAGGGGCTTTCCTTTAGCACACCTTGTTGTATATAGGGTTTCCAGAACTATACCTAAGATTTATGATAACTTATCAAATGAAATTTGTCCCACAGACATTAGTTGGGGGGGGGGTTGGCAAGCACTCTTGCATACCGCATGTTTGGGTGGAGCCCTCATTTCCTCCCTAACTTAGATATATCGATGTCACAGCTGGACAGCTGTGGAGAAAACTGAAAAAGGTTAAGTACATCTGAAAGTGGCTTCAGAAATAATTTCTTCAGGATGTTGTCCGTTGGGATAAATTGCTGTCATGTCTTGTCTGCCTCCTTATTTATAGCCATGTTGCTCTCCTTGTAGCAAATGGCTTAAGTGACAGTAAAGATGTAAAGGAAACCTGCATTTCCTTCTGCTTCTTATAAGGATATGCAACAAACATGCCTCTTATTCAACCCTTTTGATTGCCTTGTATACAGATCCTCATGTTCAAGCTATTTATCTGAGCCACTATGTTTGGAATGTTAGCAAGGGAAAGTCCCAGCATAATTTATTTATTTGACATTTGTTGACCGGGTTTGTCCGACTGGGCAGAGGCCCATTTTCAGTGGAGACCAGAGAAGAAAAGTTCTGAAAGATAATTACAAGTAATGTGTAAGAAGTACATTAAGTATAATGGTGCTAACAAACAGTTTAATAGTGATTATTAACAGTTTCAGCCTAAATTAAATTATCAGTGTTTACATATGACTTATTAGCTTACTTATAAAACCCAGAAATCTCCTTGTTGATCTTTTAAAAACAATCACTTAAACTGGGGGGTTAGAAGGATTGATATAAATACCTAAAACTCCAATAGTTATGGCTGGAATTTGCCACACTCTGGGGTACAGCAGGTTTTGCCCTGAAATGGGAACAAGAAGATGTGTCTTTCTAAGGAGTCAGCATCAAAAAGGACTCGTTTTAGACATGGAACCTGTAAACCTGTGCAATAACTGGACTATCTTAAAACTGGCCAGTGAAATGGTTACACTTCTGCAGTATCTTTATATATCATAGATTCATAGCTAAGTACCAGGCTAACTGCCCTTGCAGGCCATTTTAAGCCTATCAAATTTCCCTTTCAAATGTGAGAATCAAACCCCGTACCTTGTGTCTGTGAAGTAAACAACTTACCCATTATACCAACCCTCAACCCCTGTTTCTTAGATGATCCCCTCTATTTTCCTCCCTTAAGGTGTTGAGGAAACTGCAGAAAGCTGCCCTTCCTTCTCGGCAAATTCCATATTGGTCCAAATAAATGGGTTGTGGTCCAAGACAGCAGATGAGAGAGACCATTCCAGTATTTTCAAGCATTCCAAGATGCACAAAGCCAGTTTTGTTATTGAATAGCTTACATTTTACTTGAAGAAACTGGTTTTCTTCTGCACCAGTGCAACTTCGCACCTAAGCTACAGCACAAGGACCTGTAGCTCATTTGAGATCTTGCCACCTACACTTTATTGACAGCCATCCTTACTTTGTGCTGTGACACAGAGCCATGCAAACAAATGTACGTCATGCAGTCACCTTATTACTACTCCCATTTACTGAGCTTGGTGAGGCTTTTCAGTTTAGAGTCCTAATGGAATTTGTACTATAGCCAATGATACTTCTAAATGAAACAAGCTATGTGTCAGCAAAGGTTTACCTTCACAAGTGCATTATGCACTCGTGTGACTCCACTTTGTGAGAAAGGAGGTTTGCAAAGTTGCAGAACCTTGACAAAAAAGTGTCTGAATGTGCAATGGGTGAATGCACATTGACATTCGCTCATTGCAGATTCAACATTGTGGGTGCAGATTGCAATGATCCCATTTCCCACTGTAGTGCGATCTCGGAGTTGGTATATTAAAGTAGGGTGTGTGGGGGGGGTGGAGCCCCCCACATGGGGAGTGCAGGGGGGCTTGCCCCCCTGCATTACGTTGTGTCTTTGACATTTTAGTTTGAAATTCAGTGAATCAGCTGTTCGATTTGCTGACTTTTGCACTTCTGAAAATGTTGAAGTCTGAATTTTGTGCATTTGGTTCACCCAAATGCGTGATTGATATTGTCCATTACGACAATATGAAGGTAAAGCATCAGCAAACTAAGGTCAGGTGCAATTATTTATATTTGTTTTTACAATTAGTATTTAAAGCTGACTTAGAATGTATTATACTTTTAAAACTTCTTGTTCTGTCATTTTGCTAATGTCCTTTACTGCAGCTGTTATTAGCTAGATTATTTTATTATTTGCTGGCTCAAGTAAATAATCTAGCTACAGTCTGTATCAAAGTGTAGAAAATTTTCCACCAAGACTGGTTATTTTCCTGTCATGTCTAAGTCTTCCAACCTGTACTCACCCACTAGGGTTGCCATCTTTCAAATGCCCAAACTGGGAAATTCTTTATGAAAATGCGAGACTTTGCTGGGCACATCATACCTACAATCGTTGCAAAGGACTGGACTTCACTTTTTTGCCAAAATAAAAGTTCAGTCCTTTAGAAATTGAGTTGTTACTATTATTGCATATAATACTAATCATGTATTTCAGATATAAAATAATAATTTATGCAAGTATTCAAGGAAATTCTGGAAGCATTTTTGTGTTAAAATCTCAGGACATTTATTATATTTCATGTTTTGCACAGGGCACCACCAAACACTTATCCTATCATCTACTCCTCTGAAAGCATTGCCTTTATAGGAAGTTTTCCCGACTTCCTTTCCTCTGTTAAATGCATATCTAAATAATAGCCTTAGCTGCTATTAAATTTATTTGTAAATTATAACCTTAATTGCCATAGATGGAAATTATACATTACATAAAAATATCTCTGGCCTATAAATTAGTCCATTTTTAATGTACTCTGCATTGTAACAGTATGTCCATTTTTTATGTATTCCGCATTGTAACAGTCTAAGTAATCTCACCAAAATACACTTTATAGACATGACAGTTATTTGCCAGTATACAATTTATGAACATAATCAGAACTATTTACTGTAGCACTATAGTAGAAAATACAACCAAATTGTATCCATATTCTCAAAAAGAGAAAGGACAAGATATATTAGATATATTATATATGTTACATCTCTCAGAGATATGTACTGAACAAAAGCATAATGAGATTCTACCTCAATAACATATCAAACTACTTTCTGGAGAAATTGATGGCATTCCAGGTGGAAAAAAAAAAACACTTCATGACACTACTAACTCGCAAGCTGCATTTACCTATTGCTATACATGAAGGCATCAAACATACAAATGAAAGTCAGTTTACACAAAATATTGACCACCGGACACACCCATAATATCACACAGCATTATTATCTGTTTCAGGAGCAATTACCATGTTTCAAGAGAATAAAACAAGAAGAATTGGTGGAAAAATTCTTTTTTTTTTTTTTGGCTTTCCACCTTCCTTTCACCTTTAAGGTGACCCTCTGCTGCTAACTATAGCACTCCTTAGTATTCTCTCCTGAGAATTGACCGCCTTGGTCGTAGGCAAATTGGGAAAAGAATCAGGAAATATAGAGCAGAGGTCTAGCAGCATCATGTACGCTTTTGTTTCAATACAGGACTTTTTACACTCTCTAAATGGGTGGAGCTGTGACAGCACATGCATTACCATACATAATGGCAGTCATTTTCAGCCATACCATTTAATGTTGAACAGCAATCTGTCTTACAATTGTGCATTGCTCCACTCACTGAGAGAAGTATAAAATCACAAACAGAAGTTCCAACCCCTCTCCTGGAGCATGTAAGCCAGTAAAATCACACTCTTTCTCATCACACCCTTTCAGCTTTTCTAGCAAATGAATCACTAACTGGTTTCAGGTCATCTTGGTTGCAGTTAAGACTCTATCGCTGTACCCTATAGAGCAAGTGGAGGAATATTTTTTGTAACAAAACTACAACACTAAATCAAACACACAGATGTCTTCCAAAGCACAAACAACTGCCACCCCAGACTCACTTTTAATAGTTCTTCTGGGAAATTATGCAAAGTTAATCATCAGTGTACAGTGCATTTTTAACACTGTCTTCAAAGAAAACATTTAGAAAAAAAACTCTATAGAAAATTAGCCCAAAATACACATTTCAAAATAATTTTGCTTTAGGATATCAGTCTTAAACCGCATGGTTCAAAAAAGACTCACACCTGGTTATCAATACTCAGGAAAACATAAGCATGGTAAAGTAATAATGGAATCCATTAGATGCAATAATTGTACAGGTAGATTAGCAATGTAAGAATGTTTGCTCACCTATACAGAAGAAAGATGTAAAAAAAAAAAACTCTCTTTTCATTACATTTCAGCATTTTTATTAACATGTTCAATGACCACAGCCCTTTCATTACTGCATGGCTATGCAACTCTCCTTGCATTCCATGGATATACATAACCAAACCATGTTTTGCACAAAATAATGAATATGTGCTTTTAAATGATTTATCTTTAGTGAACCAACGCTGCATCTGCAAAAATGGTATCATCAGCATATCATCTACCAATTTCATAAAGTTATTATAGTCATTATACGTAATAAAAGAAGAAACTTCTAAATTACCACGTTGAATCTAAATTACAAGAGATTGTTGAAACTTGGCACCAATGGAAAGTACCCCCGTGACACAAAAATCTGTCCATCCTTTATCTTGACCAGAGGAAAGCATTCAGAACAGAGACAAACGTAGTTGAAGCAACTAGTCTGAGAGTCTACTAGTCACATAATCATAATAAATTTGTCCTGAAATATAAAACATTTATGGAAACAGACATCATTACCTCAATTTTCCAACAGTAATGCAAGGGTACTAACAGACATAGGGACAGAAGAAGAGTTTTTATACTAACTCTCTGCACCTAATATATCTTAAGGCACCAATGAATCATAACACCATCTCAACAGTTACTACCTCTGTACACTGATCATCAGCTTTATACATCTTTAAATACCAGAACATGCTCAAAATCTTGCCCCACAGACATCCAGGATCTGCACCAATATGTTTAGATCACCTTCAGAATTTCTTCCTCAAAATGGCAAACCCTTCACATTAACTTAACTGATATCACACATCAGTTCACATGCATGTAAGGAAGCTAAGATACCACACTTAAAACCCAGTACTTAAAATAATAGGTAACTATGGATGAAATATCCTTTTCCATGTGCAAACTAAAATATGTGAAAAGTCATATATTAACAGGCATTGTGGATCAGTAAATACAAGCTACTATCTCACAGCTAACATGGTTTCAGAATAAGATACAGTACTTGCACATGCTCTCTGGTCTGTAATGAAAGCCACATTATTTCTGATAACTTTCAGCTAAGTGGAACAATATTAATGGGTTTCACAAAGCATCATACAATGTTAACTATAACTTCTTACTACACGACTCCTAAAGCTTTGGTTTAGCTAAAAGGTACAAAACTACCTTGGCAACAGATTATTAAGAGTGAAAAGAAAGTTCCACTCAAAATAATATAGCTGAAGGTATCCTCTACCAGTCACCCCTAGAACCATTACTCCTTTTTCTAACCATCTTTATTAAACATATTATATTACATTCAAAAGTGACATAGATACATATACAGTAACAGAAAAGAAAGCAAACCCCATGCTAATTTTTTTTTTTTTGCTGTTTTCATGCAGTATACATTTTAGCAGTTTTCATTCACTTGAACATTGCATAAATTGCTCAGTCCCCGCCTCCCTTTGAATTGTTATTCTTCCTCCTGGACATCATTCTGTTGTTAATATTAATTGGTAGCCTAATAGTCACTCTCCCGTCCATTCATGCAACATTATCTATAATCAAGGAACCTATCAATACTTAGGCCATACTCCAAAATATATTCCTTGACTTGCCAATGTGGTGTATATTCAACAGCCTTATAAGTCAAATAAAACAAAATGTATGCTGCCTGGCACACCCCAGTGACTTAGAAGTGTAAACGTATGTGGCAGCACCATGGGTCAGTGACAAGATCTCAGTATGCCTAGTAGCTCCAAGTCTTGGTTTTGATCCTGATCTGCAGTCATTGCGGCATGTTCTTCCCAAGGCTGTGTTGGCTTTCTCTAGGTACTCCTCTTCCTATCATACTTCGTAAAAATATACTGTTTGGTTACCAACACTAAATATCTCTAGTTGTAGCTTATGTCACACCTTAAAAGAGTCCAAACAAGTAACAATTTAAGAAATCATAAAACTTCTACTACTACTATTATTATTATTATTATTATTACTATTATTATTAATGTTCTCATACCATCAAAACATCACCCTAGAATTACTTGCAGTACTTTTATTTTGGCATATGGTCAAAGCCTGTATTTGCTTTCTCTTTTAACATTATCAGAGCAATAATTGAAACCACTTAAAAGTTGCACTGTATCTTCTATATTGGAAAAAGTCCAAGAAATTTTTAGCAGCTCAGACTTATCACTCCCATTTATCCCGGATCTGTTTTGATAATTTCTGCATTCCCTGGACTATAAACAACTCAGACATATAGTTACGGATACTGTTGACTTCATCTAGTTGTCCATTATCCAGTTATCCATTTGCAATTTGCTTAGAGAACAGCAGGGAGCAGAAAATGTTACTTGTTTAATGTGTTAGGATTCCACAGTCCTTTATTTGTATTGAGAAGATAAATTTCTATAAGCAAAATATGTTACCTCTTAGATGTGGGCACATTTTCTCAGTGCTACCTTGCTGAGGATGCTTCCTCATATTTTGAATCTGTTGCTTGATTCTTTTGCAGGTATAGATTTCTTAACATAATACAGCGCCAGGATTTTACAAGATATTACTGGAGTTAAGTACAGGAAAAAGTTCAGTCAGTAGTTCCACGGTGTTAATTGATAGTGTGCTTATCTCTCTCTCCTCAGGAAGAACATCGCTGTCTTAGAGCTAGCAAACCTAGCATCTATTCTATCCATCTGCAAATATTTCAGCAGGCATTGTGATGGTACCTCAGCAAGCCAGGCAGATAACCCCTTATGCCCCCCAATACCCTTTGAGACATAATGGGTGTACTGTGTAGTAACAGAGGCACGATGCCATATTTTCTGAAAGTGTAAGAAGTTAGCAAATTTTAAATGCCAGCAGCAGTAAGCATTTGCATTTGCACAGATGGTCAGTTTTTTCCCCCAAGGAAGCTTTCCTCTTAAGACTTCATTTTTCTTGCCCACTGAAATAACATGATACTAGGCTGTTTGCTATTCTGACAATTTGCTGAAGAAATGTATGATAAAGAAGCAAAAATGGCAACTCCTCCTATATTTGTTCATTTGAATGAAGCTGTGAAACACTTAAGGCAGCTGGAAAAGGCAGTTTGCAGGTATAGTGGATGGTCAAATATTCCAAATTTTTGACTAAATTGGTCTTAACTAATGATATCCTAGAGCCAGGGACTGTGCACTGTGATAATTTAAAGAACTGGCACTCTTTCTTAACTGAGTATATATTACTTTCGAGAAAATGCACTTTTTACTTAAAAATATCATATTCATTGCAGCTTGTAGTAGATATGACACTCTACATAAATAGGCTTGTAGTATTTCAGTTATAATTGCTTGTTGGAAGAAATTTTTAATTTTTATACTTCTTTAGCAGGAGGCTTCTGCAACATTAGTTTCTTTAATTTCTATGTAGAATAAATTAATGGTCAGATTTGTATGTTATTGGGACCTAAATTTATCAGACTTATATAGAAGAAAACTTTTTGTTTCTCTCTCTCTCTCTCTCTCTCTATTTCCGCTGTATTTTCCACCTGTTTTCCTGCCCCTTATCTCCAATTACATTTCCATTTGTACATTATAAAAATATTTTCTTTATTTATGTCTAGAAAAGGTGCCTTCTGATGAAGGTTGGGTGCCGGGCTGGCAACTCGACACAGTAAAACTCCACTGCCGATCATGAGCAGACAGGTGATCCGCTGTGACGACCCCTAACCGGGAAAAAGCTGGAAGAAGAAGAAGATGTATGTCTAGAAAAGAGATTATACCAGCTCTCTCATCATGCAGGGCTAAAATCCTAAGTGAATCTCAGGGATCTGAGTTCATCTGGTGTCTCAGGCACCTGTAGGAGATGGCATGGGGCAGAAGGGGAGTAATGAGCTTAAACTGCTCATGTGTCTTTCAGGGAATCAGGGAAGGGGAACGGGGTATATGCCTGTGGGTCTAGGACACATGCTCGACTAGCATATGTCCGAATCACAAAACATCGAACACAGATATACGAAAGCGCTTAACATTGAAAAGCGCTTCCGTGTATGTGTAGTTCAAAAAAAAATCTGCATTTCTGCAGGGGGCTTCACCCCCCCTGCACCCCCCACACACCCCCTACTTTATTATTCTCACTCTAAGATCATACTACAGTGGGGAAAAGAGAATTTTCCCTTACCCACACTATAGTCTGATCTACGAAACAGGCACACATACACAGAAGCTCTTGTCGATGTTAAGCGCTTTCGTGTATGTGTGTTCGATGTTTTGTGATTCGGACATATGCTAGTCGAGCATGTGTCCGGATCCCATGCTTGTAAACACTTTCCATGGTGGAATATTTGGTAAAGACTGGTGATCACACAAAGGTGCTGCCTAAAGGGAGGCAGGATTATGTATGTAAGGAGTTTTGTGCAGACATAACAGAAACCCATTTCATGACAACCTGTCAAATACTTGGGGGCACACTGAGGGAATGCTTGGTCTTAAAGGGAAAACATCAGTCCATAATGCATTGATGACTTCTTCCACTCACAATTCACATGGCTTTCACCTCTGGGGAGTAAATGGGCCATAAGAATCACACACCAGGGAAATACATGAGTCTATGGGGAAATTGGAGGCAGGAATCAATGATCATTGAGGGACTGGATGAAAAAATGAGGTTATACTTAATGTATAATTTCTATTAGCATTAATAATGATTGGTAAGTTTGCAAGGTTGTGTATCAAACAACTCTGACAGAACTTAATTAGTTTCCACTGTCTTGATTGCACATTATCAACATCAAAAGTCACACGAATGAAGTCCTACTAACCACAGTTGTAAGGAAAATGGGATGCAGGATTCTACTATGCCATTAGTGATCTTCCTATTAAACCTGCAACAGGAGTACGGAAGAGGCAGTGTCTGAGGAACATCAGACTAACAGAGACTATATAAAGCACCACACTGTAGAACAAACCAGACCTCACACCACAAGTTCAGGCCAGATGAATTTGCTCAGGTTAGTACACAGACTGATTTAATAAAATACAAAAATAACTTCTGCAGTAAAACTTAACTGCAAAACTTCAAAGTATTATACCATTAAGAGCAAGTCACACTTCTCTGGTGCCTCGGCTTTCAGAAAAGCCTTTTCCTTGTGGTGTGAGGTAACAGAGACTATATATTCATATATGGCATGAGGGCAGATCATTTATTACTATTGGGTCAATGGACCAAGACTGAATGAGTGAAAATGCAGACTTACATATACCAAATCTGGTATTGCTATTTGTTAATCATTTCCACTGTTGTAGTAGCCTTTAGGCGACATGGTTGTATCCTGCCGAGGATAAAAGAACCAAACAGCTTCACAAAGCTCTGGTTCCCACCCATAACTTCACTTTGACTGCTGATTTGATAGCTCCTAAGAGAGAAATGAGCAGTCCGATTGAAGCTTTCTCCAGTAGTTTCCTACTGCCTTGAGTAGAAGCAGCTCAAAGAATTCACAGGAGCAGCAGCCATCTAAAAAACACATTTCTGGCAGATAAGTTTCTGACTAAAAGTGGTATTTCCCCTTCAAGAACCCTGTTATTTCTTCACACTATCAGAAGTTTCCTGACAAGTACCATATTTTTTTGTCTGCAATGTTTTTTAGCTGATTGGGGGCTATTTTAAGAAAATAATTACCTCTTGTATAAACTTTTAATTATGTGACTAAGAGTTTTAAATTGGAATGGGGAAGAACCTGTTTTACAGTGTAATGCTTGAGGGCATTGTGTCACCCTTCCTGCCATGCATTCTGTCAGTGTGCTTGAAACACTGAAAGTTATTCTGACAGGATTTTGTGTGCTGCTTGTGCATTTACTTTGTGAAGGGACTCAGTAAAGAAGTGTGAGTGTAGGTGTGCTGCTTATGGTCACGACATAACAACTTACCTTCCAACCAACTCATTCCAGCAATGTTTACTGCTTTTAACATCTCCTCCTTGGCTACAGCATGAATACTTATTCCATCTCTGCTGGTCCCTCTCCTGCTGTATCTAGAAAAAAAAAATAATTAAGAAGGAGCGATTGCCTGTATCATGGCCTCAATGTATGCCTCAGCTGATAGTGAATGAAACTGCAGTGGCCATTGCTTGTTCTTCAAACCACTCTCTGGCTTCCTCTGGTATAGTCCTTTCAGCCACCATGAACTGGTGGTCAGCCACATCCTCTTTGGCTGTTCCAGTGTCCAATCTGGACATGGGAGAACCATCTTCTTTAGGACAGGGAGACATTCCATCATTTTTTTTTTCTCTGGGTAACAGAGGTAAGAGATTATTAGACAAAGCAGATACCCATTCTCTGAGCCAGTCTTCTTCAACAGGAATTCCTGTAAATAAAAAGCAAAAGGTTAACCATTGTTTACCTCAAGAAGTTATAGCTGTTAAGAAAGATCATTTTCTTACCTTATCCTGGCATGCATTACAGGCTATGAATCCTGGTGTCCAGAGATCATTCCAGCTTGGCATTCTCAGTAAAGAAATTTGAGAGGAAACTGATTATTCTGATGGAGAAAGTGTTTCTCCTGCATATTCATAAGCCCAACTATTAGATAGTGAGGAAAAGTTTAATGCTTATCCTGTGGAGGAATTTTCTTTTAATTAGACCATAGCCAGGATGAATGAAGTATTTTTATGGGAACAAATAGATATTCCCCCTGAATAGAGGAGATATTATGATGTGTTACAAATGGATACACCTCATTATCCACCCATCTCTCCTATACTGCCAACCCTGGAGGAGGTGTTGAACGCTGTCTGTACTCATCCTGATACTCAGCCACCAATCCTTAAAGGTGTACCGCACCCACAGACTCAAAAAACATGTTTAATTCATCATGGCATGATGTTTCCTACACTTTAACAGCACTCTGGGATTATTTACAGGATTTTAAATATTTTTATATGTAATTTCAGACTCTGACCACATGGAGGCTAGCATATTGATGTGGTTTGGATAAATCAGGTTGCCATTCAGTATCGCAGAAATCATTGGCTCAAAAATATTACATCATGCAGGCCTCTGTTTGCCTAAAGCTCCTGTCATTTCATAGATGTTGCATGCGTACAAAGTACTGAGTAAAATAGAACAGTGAAAGTAACATTCCTTGCTGCTAGAACACACTCAAAGTGTTGTTTACTGCTGTCTTTTTTTCTAATTTAGTTTAAATGGCACTAATTTGTGAGACAATGAATTCCAGTCCATTTACTTCTCCCCTCCCCCATAACACTTAGCTTCCCTGGCTGTCAAAATCCTGAGGGTAATTTGACCTGGTAATTTCATTGATTGGCAGATCTCAGCAGGATGCTTGACTCATGTAATTTAATCTTTGCTCTAGCATTTCCTTTGTTAGAGGGGACATTTTTTTTGCTGCACTATAGCCATGGCCTTACTTTGCATTCACATCCAGTTTACTTAGCGACTCCTGTAAGGTCTTGCACCAAGGAGCTAAAGAATAAAACATTTAGACGATGAACCAGTTTAGATCTTTATTAATTTAAGTGTTAAGGTATCACTTAATGTTTCCACCTCGTTAAAAATTGAGATTTACATGTGCAAAGTGTGTTGGTATACAGTGTTTGCCTACATATGTTTTTACTCCACTGGTTGGTTTGCAAAAAAAAACTTTTGCAGTGTCCCTGGATTTCTCTTTGTACATACAAACCACATTGCTATATTTTCCCCTTCCTTTTTCTTGTGTCCAGAAGTCACTTATCACAAAGTAATTTTTTATTTTTTTTTAAATAAGGGACATCAAGGTTACTTTATCTTGAATCAGACAATGGATGCCACTGGAGAGAATCACTGTTGAAATATGTGTGCATGGACAAAATCCCTTACTAAATCTATTGGCCAGCCTCCAGTGCAATTGGTGCTATGGCTGTAATATACTGGTGTGTTTGCTCATGCCTTCCAAATATCCCCACCATTACATACCAGTTTTACAGTGTAGTAACCACCCGACATGCCCATACACCTTTATCCATCAATATGCAGCTACTCCTGTTCATTTGAGGATGTGAATTCGTTTTGAGACTTAAGGTGTGGAAGCTGCACTGAATTATTCTAGGTGCTTGTTCAGCTTTCCCATGGTGCTTGCTTAGAGCTACTCTCATGTTAAGCCACTACGAATATGTTGCACTGCCACCTCTGATACGAGGGTAATGTTTTAATCTTTCTATTCCCGCAGTGCACACTAGCAGTATCTGGTGCAAATACAACAGAGGAGTATGCAAGCGATACACCACTTAAGCATCATTTGCTGTGCAGAATGTACAAGTATGCATACCAAATTTCTGTTTCCAAACATCGGTGTTAACTACACTAGTACTGAACATAATGAACATATTGAAATGTAACATGACCTGTAATTAATAGATTTTTTCCTGTATAAACAAATTAACATGATTCTCTGGCTGTTTGATTCGATTCACTTTACTGGCTACCTGTAGAGGTTTGCTCTTTCTTAGCAAGTTGCAGTAAATATTTTGTTATCCAGTTGTTTACCTGGTTAGTCTGACTGGGCACACTATGAAAGTTTCCAGCGGCATCCCGGGGTAAAAGCTCAAAATGGTGCCATCTCAATAGTCTGACCTTGTACTGTAGTCCCTTAAGTGCTGCCTTACATATCTTGCATAAGGCAGATCTGAATTATCTATTGCAATGTCCAATTCCTCTATCAGGCAGTATCAAACTGTTTGATTAGATGAACCATCTGTTTGCACAAGAGTCTGACTTGAAAACTTTTTTACCTTAATCACAATCAGGCCGTGTATTACTCAAGCATATCAAGGTGAAATTCTAAAAGTATTTCGGGACAGCAATCCAATCTCTTCACACCCTGAAAAATAGGGTCTATATTATATCATCGAACGCTTAAAAAAGCGAACGCTGATTGATCGACCTAATTTAAGTGAAACCTTACAATCTCGAACTGTCAGATCAGCGATTTTTTCCCAGGGAAAAAAATCGCTGATCCAAAACACATACACACAACACAAGCACACCAAACAAACAGAAATCCACACACATACACCTAAAATCTGATACCTAACCCTACACTAAACTATGCACACACCACTAACTACCCACTTAACTTAACCCAAACATTAACCCTAAGGTCCATCACTATCGCACACTCACCTCACCCGCTCCCTAACCCTAACTCACTTAAATCCGCCCTAACCCTCATGTCCACTCAATTGCACACACACCTAACCCGAGCCCTAACCCTAACTCACCTAAATCACCCTAACACTCACATCCACACAATCGCACATTTACCTGAATCCGACTGGTAACTTTCCACCATAACACTGAAAATACCGAAGCAACAGAAATGGAGAACCAAATTCTTTCGCTAGGAAAAAATTTGAGTTTCTGCTGCTTCGATATTTTGCAGTTTCGTGAAAATAAGTTTGATCAATCAGCGTTCGCTTTTTTAAGCATTCGAGGATATAATATAGACCCAAAAAATACAGTAGCCACCACTCATTTCTCATATTCATCCATTCTTCAGCCAGCATTATCCACATCACATAGCGCCATGTGACATCCCAATCTGCCTGTTATTGTCCAATACCTGTCAATACAGGAGAAGATTAATACTTACACCTAACTATATGGCAGCAGTCAAAAGGCAGTACTTAAATGATGTATCCACAAGCTGGCTTTTGGTTACAATGTGCATATGCAGAAACTACTGCATACTGCACTATCGTGACAAGCCTCTGTACCACTTCATGGTAGCCAGCCTCACAGAGGTCCACTCACACAATAGTACTTGCAGCTGCAGCCAAATCCACTCATCTCACCACTATCATAACACTCCTGCAGCTACGCAGGCTACCCCAAACATGAATCCTTTTGCCAATTATGCATTCTGTATATCTCACTTCTGTCTTCAAAGACCAGTCCGTAAAACTACAGCTGCCAAACAACAAGCTCCACTACACTGCTGCATCATTCACTCGAACACAGTCTGTAATGCTGCCACACAACAATCCCACTTTCAATACACATTTACATTCTCTATTGATGGCCGCATGCACATTTTAAGATTGCTCTTAACCATGGAATTAACTGAAATTCAACCACCTGACTTTCCTAATGCCTGTATACTTACCCCATTGTATATGAATGACCTGCTCTATATTCTAAGAGCTCCGATATGCATTCCAATTTGAAAGCCTGTGTTGTTGTCAATGTTGCACACTGCGATTCTAAACACATTCCTAGAGAGATGTTTACAGAGTTGTTAAATTGTATGACATGTCTTGTCAGTCATGGCAGTTTGACCAGTTGTTCAATACCAGGATTGTGAAATGGCCAGCACCCACTCTCCACACACCATTTATCAATGCACACATGGTCCAACACAGTTAATGTGATATTACTTCTCAGCAACAGTTTAGCGTAGTTTCTCCAAATGATGACCTCAGTACAACACACCCACCAGGTCTATACCAATACAACTGTTCACAAGTCATGAAAAAGTAGCGCGTATAGGGACTTAGTGACATATGCTTGACTAACTATTCAACTGCTCTTTCAGCACTTATAGTACATGTTAACTGCAACCCATTGTTCCACTTATGTCAAAGCTAATGTCCTTCTGTTGTGACCGTCACTTGCTAAGGCCCCAGTGTAAGGAAAGGGCAAACATGCAATTCCTAGTCTGGGCCCTGCCCAAAACAAGCATTTCCATGTCGCTGCTTTTAACAATGTCCACCAAGTTCATAAGACAGGATTAATACAATGAGGCATTTTACTGTCCTTATTTTTTGCAATTACAAATATCACTTTGCATGGTATTATACTAATGTACAAATAATCAACAAATGTAACTGAAATATCACATCGTAATACATAAGCAGTTTAGAAATGACGTGACATTAAATACTCCATAGATATATGTCAGCTACCAATCATCCAGACAAAGGATGGCAAAATTGCATGAGACCAAAAACTATTAATTTAATTATGCTACATTTGTTTACTGGGATAGTCACACTGGATTCATGTCCTTTGTCAGCAGAGGGCCAGGGAGAAAATCTCCAAGAGAAGAAATTACATAGATAACTCAAGTTAGATTACATTACATGGATTGCACAAGTTACAGAACATTAGAACATATAAGACAATGTGTTTAGTACAATAGTTTAGTAATGTTCCCAAATAGAGAGTCACAGTTCTCACACTCTGACAAAAGACGGCGTTTTGTACAATGGTTTAGTAATGTTCCTAAATAGGGACTCACAGCTCTCATGGTCAGACACAATTACAATTGAGACACATCTGAATGGAAGCAGAGCTTGGTTAAGTAATTGCATATTATATTATTTACATATTATGCTTTCAGTTTAAACTTAATCAGGGCTGGTACATGGGCAAAGCCAGTTCACTTTGAAATACTGTTGATTCTGCATGTGCTGGTTTTTTTTTTTGAGGAGACTTATGGAGGATTGTAGGGGTTTATATAGTTTGGCAGTGAATTCCAGGTTTTGTCAACAAAGTTGGCAAACAGGGATTCAGCAGCATAGTTATTAGCTTTGTGGGTTTGGACCAGTAGTTTGTTGTCTGATCATAGGGATCTCAAGTTGCTAAATGGCTTAATATTTATAAGCAAGGGGGCATGCTCAGGGTGGTATAGTATTTTGTGCACTATTAAGAGTTTCTTGAGGGACACCATGTGAAAGGTAGCTGGCTGAATAGTTTGCCCTGCCATAAAACTGCCTGTTGTCTACCAGTCAGGTAGAACTGGAACCACTGGATTGCGTGCTTGAGGGAATTTGACTTTTGCGAAAGAATGAGAAGTACATGGTTGGCCATGTCAAAGGCTTTTGACAGGTCAAGAAATAGGGCGAAGGATTGCCTGTTGTCATTCCTGTTTTGGTTGATGGCTTTAGTAAAGGAAAGGAGGGGTGAGGTGGTGCTGTGATATGGCCTGAAACCATGTTGGGAGTCTGATAGTAAGTTATTCTGTGTAAGGTATTGCATTAGTTGCTTGTGTACACATTTCTCCATTTTATTTGTAAGTGGGGAAGGAATGGCAATGGGTCAATAGTTGGATAGTTCTGTAGAACTTCCTACTTCATGGAGTGTGATGACGTGGGATATTTTCCAGAGGGAGGGGATGGTGCTTTCAGATAATCTTCTGTTGATCAGGATAGATATGGGATATGCAATGGTATCTGCAGGTATTTGTAGGAACTCTGCAGGGAGGAGGTCCGCAGAGTGGATGGTAGGTTTCATTTTTTTTTTGATGAGTGTTTTGATAAAACTAGTGGATATGGGTTTTAAGGTAAATTGGGATCAATATAGTGGTTAGATTAGCGATAACAGGAAAACATCAATCCACTGTTACCATTACATTTATCACCTGACATCCATACCTGTCCCCTAACTTGCATCTCTACAGAGCAAATCTGAATTAGCATCTCTAAGGACAACAACAATGGCGGCTCTGGACTACACACACACACACACACACACACACACACACACACACACACACACACACACACACACACACACACACACACACACACACACAGATGAGTCGTGTATTGGCTCTAACCAGAATTGGTAACAACTTTGTGTAGTCATAGTGTAACGACTGGGAAACCTGGGGACTGTGTCCATTTCAGCATGATTATTTTTTCAATGCCCATGCAGCGTGTCTTATACCTCACAATGCGCAGCCTACATACATTTTTGCAGGACTCCTGTCATTAGCCACCACCAATCATGGCATCAGACAGGTAAGCCGGCAATACTGTGCGAGGTCACTATATGTCTCACTCCAACACCTAGAGTCCAACTAGGACAATCCACCTTCTCCTGCAGACCAATATGGGGTGGTGTGCCACATGCACCTTGCTTGGAACCTAATCTGCTTGCTGCTATTTCTTGTTAATTAATAAGCCAAAAGTAGAGTCTTTTGATGACAATGTTTGTTGAGGACAACCTCTGTGAATCAAGTTTGTCATCTGTCCTATATGGATCGGATGACATCAATGTCACTTGTGTTTCACACTTGCCAGTCATATGTCAGCCTTGCCTGCAAGTCAGAAGGCACATGGTCTCGGTGCTGTAATGACCTTCCCCTAGGTATGTCTCAGTACTATAACCTGGCACATGGACTTTGTTGTCCCACAGAGTACAAAAGTTGGGCATCAGAATTCAGATTCATCTCTGACCACCTCATTGGGCTGCTTTGCTTGCAGTCTGTATAACTGAATGACAAATGGTAATTTCAACTTTAATTGATCCATCAATGCCTGTTGGACAGGAACAAATGGTTTTGACTGCAAAAAACGACTTGGCCACAGTTGGGGATTCGACTGACCCCAAGAACTGCAGCCATTTCTGGATGATTCGCCTTATTTGCAAGTCTATGTAGCAAATCATGGACCTCACTGGGTACAGCGTACATACTGTTGTATAGCATTAGCATACACTCTGGCATCATAAACTTACCCAGGCATGTAAGGCTGCAGTAGTGTGGGAGGTCACTCTCTGGCAAATGCATATAACACCGTTAAGTGCAAGCATGGAAACCCACTTTCTCTGGCAGACCACTGAGCAGTGTTGTTCCACAAGTAGCAGGTCTGTGACCAATTCTGCTTGCTTCCCTTGCTTGTAAGGAATAGCCAAAAAGTAGTGTCTGCAGCTAACAGACTTTGCAGAAGACAACCAGTGTGAATCAAGCTCTTCATCTGTCCTATATGGATCGGAAGAAGTCACTGGCACTTCTGTTTCACACTGACCCATCCTACGCAAGCTCTGCCATACCTCTAAGTGAGAAGGCTCATGGTCTTCATGTTGTGCTGAGCTTCCCTTGCTAGGTGAAGGTACTATAACCTGCCCAATGGACTTTACTAGTAGCTAGGTGAAGGCACTATAACCTGCCCAATGGACTTTACTAGTAGCCAATTTATACACCACATATCTAAGTCCGGTCTCAGCACCACAAAGGACTGGTTTGCATGTAACACGTACCATTGGAGGTGTAATGGTAATTTAAACTTGGGGTGTTACATCCATGTCTCCTGGACAGAGACCTTAGGTTGATTGCGATAACAAGACTAACACATGACTATGCTTGTAAGGCCATGATGGACATTACATCGGATCATAGTAGGTCAGTATGCTACACTGCTAATGAACCCTGCTATCACTGTTTAATGTCAATTGACGAGTCATACACACTTACATATACATAATATGCACTCGAATACCAATATGCATTCATAAACCAGATCGGTAAGAGGAAACAAGTAAAATCGATGTACGGTATGAAGAATTCTAATTCAAAAGGTACTTACCCAGCACGTGGTTATCTTTGCTATATTAACCTGAGTTCTCTTTATTTTTTCCAAACCTAGAAATATGTCTTCTAATTACCAGTGCCTTCTCAGGACGTTCGCACCAAGCTATATTCTTTGGAATTGCGGGTACTGACATGGGCTGAATTTCCAATATGCCTCTTTTGGCTTTTATGACATCCATCATCAGGTCATAGATGTAGTCAAACTTTCGTTTCTCAAATATTGGCTTCGCTACCCACTCCTGCTTTGCCTTCAGATACACCATGTTGTATCTAAGGTCTCCCTTTGCTGCTGAGTTTCGAGTAGGGAATCGGACCACTGCTTGTTCATGATTCAGGTTTTCGTTGTGATCAAGGATGGCCAAAATTATTCGTGCCTTCATTCCTGCAAAACTGAAATGCTCAAACTTTGGGCAGTATTTGCACAGTAATGCATGCTTACCACCCCAGCAAAACAATGACCTTTACA